>NW_025169712.1:0-1754 GCF_004010195.1 Chiloscyllium plagiosum | reverse complement strand
TGTTCATAAACACCTGCTGTGTTCATAAACATCAGCTGTGTTCATAAACATCTGCTGTATTCATAAACACCTGCTGTTTTCATAAACACCTGCTGTATTCATAAACATCTGCTGTGTTCATAAACATCTGCTTTGTTCATAAACATCTGCTGTGTTCATAAACACCTGCTGTATTCAGAAACACCTGCTGTATTCAGAAACACCTACTGTGTTCATAAACATCTGCTGTATTCATAAACACCTGCTGCGTTCATAAACATCTGCTGTGTTCATAAACATCTGCTGTATTCAGAAACACCTGCTGTGTTCATAAACATCTGCTGTGTTCATAAACATCTGCTGTATTCATAAACACCTGCTGTGTTCATAAAAACCTGCTGTATTCATATACATCAGCTGTGTTCATACACATCTGATGTGATCATAAACACCTGCTGTATTCATAAACATCTGCTGTGTTCATAAACACCTGCTGTGTTCATAAACACCTGCTGTGTTCATAAATACCTGCTGTATTCATATACATCAGCTGTGTTCATACACATCTGATGTGATCATAAACACCTGCTGTATTCATAAACATCTGCTGTGTTCATAAACATCTGCTGTGCTCATAAACACCTGCTGTGTTCATAAACACCTGATGTGTTCATAAAAACCTGCTGTGTTCGTAAACATCTGCTGTATTCATAAACACCTGCTGTATTCATAAACACCTGGTGTGTTCATAAACACCTGCTGTATTCATAAACATCTGCTGTGTTCATAAACACCTGCTGTATTCATAAACATCTGATGTGTTCATAAACACCTGCTGTATTCATAAACATCTGCTGCGTTCATAAACACCTGCTGTATTCAAAAACACGTGCTGCATTCATAAACATCTGCTGTGTTCATAAACATCTGCTGTGTTCAGAAACACCTTATGTATTCATAAACACCTGCTGTGTTCATAAACATCTGCTGTGTTCATAAACACCTGCTGTGTTCATAAACATCTGCTGTATTCATAAACATCTGCTGTATTCATAAACATCTGCTATGTTCATAAACACCTGCTGTATTCATAAACACCTGCTGTGTTCATAAACATCTGCTGTGTTCATAAACATCTGCTGTGTTCATAAACATCTGCTGTATTCAGAAACAACTGCTGTGTTCAGAAACACCTGCTGTATTCATAAACACCTGCTGTGTTCATAAACATCTGCTGTGTTCATAAACACCTGCTGTGTTCAGAAACACCTGATATATTCATAAACACCTGCTGTGTTCATATATATCTGCTGTGTTCATAAACACCTGCTATATTCATAAACACCTGCTTTGTTCATAAACATCTGCTTTGTTCATTAACATCTGCTGTGTTCATAAACACCTGCTGTGTTCATAAACATCTGCTTTGTTCATAAACATCTGCTGTGTTCATAAACACCTGCTGTATTCATAAACACCTGCTATGTTCATATACATCTGCTGTGTTCATAAACATCTGCTTTGTTCATAAACATCTGCTGTGTTCATAAACACCTGCTGTGTTAATAAACACCTGCTGTGTTCATAAACATCTGCTGTATTCAAAAACATCTGCTGTGTTCATAAACACCTGCTGTGTTCATAAACACCTGCTCTATTCACAAACATCTGCTGTGTTCATAAAGACCAGCTGTATTCATAAATACCTGCTGTGTTCAGAAACACCTGCTGTGTTCATATATATCTGCTGTATTCATAAACACCTGCTGTGTTCA
>NW_025169711.1:0-1754 GCF_004010195.1 Chiloscyllium plagiosum | reverse complement strand
ATATCCATTCACTGAGAAACCAGTACATCCAGTCACTGAGTAACTAATACATCCAGTCACTGCGTAACCAGTATATCCAGTCACTGAGTCACCAGTATATCCAGTCATTGAGTAACCAGTTCATCCAGTCACTGAGAAACCAGTACATTAAGTCACAGAGTAATCAGTATAACCAGTCACCTTGTAACCAGTATATCCAGTCACAGAGTAATCAGTATATCCAGTCACTGAGTAAACAGTATATTCAGTCACTGAGAAACCAGTATATCCAGTCACTTAGTAACCAGTATATCCAATCACAGAGTAACCAGTATATCCAGTCACTGAGGTTTCAATACATCCAGTCACTGAGTAACCAGTATACCAGGTCACTGAGGTACCAGTACATCTAGCCACTGAGTAACCATTATATCCAGTTACTGAGTAACCAATATAACCAGTTACTGAGGTACCAGTATATGCAGTCACTAAGTCTCCAGCACATCCAGTCACTGAGTAACCAGTATATGCAGGCACTGAGTAACCATTATATCCAGTCACTGAGTAACCAGTATATCCAGTAACTGAGGTACCAGTACATCCAGTCACTGAGTAACCAGTACATCCAGTCCTTGAGGTACCAGTATATCCAGTCACTGAGTAACCAGTATATCCAGTCACTGAGTAACCAGTACACCCAGTCACTGAATAACGAATATATTTAGTCACTGAGTAACCAGTACATCCAGTCACTGTGGTACCAGCACATCCAGTCACTGAGTAACCAGTATATCCAGTCACTGAGCAACCAGTATATCCAGACACTGAGTAACCAGTATATCCAGTCACTGAGTAACCAATATATCCAGTCACTGAGGTACTAGTATATTCTGTCACTGAGTAACCAGTATATCCAGTCACTAAGAAACCAGTACATCCAGTCACTGAGTAACTAGCATATCCATTCACTGAGAAACCAGTACATCCAGTTACTGAGTAACTAATACATCCAGTCACTGAGTTCCCAGTACACTTTTCACTGAGAAACCAGGATAACCAGTCACTGAATAACCAGTGTATCCAGTCACTGAGTAACCAGTATATCCATCCACTGAGTAACCAGTTTATCCAGTCACTGAGTAACCAGTACATCCAGTCACTGAGGTACCAGTATATCCAGTGATTGAGTAACCCGTATATCCTGTTACTGAGTAACCAGTACATCCAGTCACTGAGTAACCTGTATATCCAGTCACTGTGGTACCTGTACATCCAGTCCCTGTTTAACCAGTATATCCAGTCACTGAGTAACCAGTACATCCAATCACTGAGTAACCTGTATATCCAGTCACTGAGAAACCAGTATATCCTGTCACTGAGTAACCAGTACCTCCAGTCACTGCTTTACCAGTATATCCTGTCACTGAGTAACCAGTACTTCCAGTCACTGCATAATCAGTATATCCAGTCACTGAGGTCCCAGTACATCTAGCCACTGAGTAACCAGTATATCCAGTCACTGAGTAACCAATATAACCAGCTACTGAGGTACCAGTATATGCAGTCACTGAGTCACCAGCACATCCAGTCACTGAGGTACCAGTATATCTAGCCACTGAGTAACCAGTATAACCAGGCACTGAGTCACCAGCACACCCAGTCCCTGACTAACCAGTACATCCAATCACTGAGTAAGCAGTACTTCCAGTCACTGAGTAACCAGTATATCCAGTCATTGAGGTACCAGTATATCCAGTCACTGAGTAACCAGTATA
>NW_025169710.1:0-1754 GCF_004010195.1 Chiloscyllium plagiosum | reverse complement strand
TGTGACAGCAGATTTATCTTTGGAGGGCAGTGTGTGCGCTTTCTAAATTCTGGGAACACTTTAGGAGACTGCTCCCAGATGGTGATAGTGAGCACATCTGGAATGCACATTTTAGATTTGGGAATCATTCGGAGACAATCTGTAGTTTAAATAGTACTTGGCTTATGTTGTTGGTGTACAGTAAGTAATTCATAAAGTTACTTATGTATTTTTGTTGACTACCTGAATGGTATTCAAATCTGCCAGGTTGCCTTCAATTGTGTGAATGCATCTATTGTAAATATTTGGAATATTCCAGAACTGCCCAGTGCTTGGCAAATTCAGGGGGGACAAAAAATCACATTGAGTAATTTGAAATTAAGTATCCAAGAGGAATTAACTACTGAAGTACTCAATTCAAATAGTTAAATGGAGTGCTCACATTTAAAATACCTCTTATCCATAGGAATGGTGGACTGACAGAATTGGGACCAAATTCCTGGCTGGGGCATGTGAAATGTGCTTTGATAAAGTCACCTGCATTTAGCCACAATAATTTGGCAAGCTTGGAAATTAGAAACAATGCAAGCTTCATTGCTGCTCCAGTCGCGTCCCAAGCTCTGTGAAAAAATAACAATGTTCAGGTTTATTGCATACACTCTGAAACACGTGTTCCTTCTACAGATCTTGCAAGTTTCCCAAATGAGCATAGTCCATCCAAATGATGTTGCTAACTTTGGCCAACTCGTTTCTTTCCGAGCCTCTATAGCCTGAAAAGTGACCAGAAGCAATTACTCCACATATGTGGGAACATTACTGACGAGGATTATTTCCTTCAGAATTGACTTCCATATATTCAGTGCCCAGAAAAAATAAAAAGCTTGTTACCTTTTATAGAGCAATGATTCAGTGGGAGTAAAACACCAACCTTTTCTTGCTTAACAATCACGCTGCCTAAATTTTAAAAATGAACACTTCTTAATAGTTCAACAGATCCTAACAAAATATTTTGTGCTAAACAAATCACATGATACATACTTATTCAGATAATAAAACAAGTTTGTTCATTGAAGAACCCAGAGGAAAAGGTCATGAAACAATGTGAGTTTGATACCCCTCAATCATCATTTCAAGTGCATTCTCTGCATAAATTCCCCTTTTCCTCCTCGAAGTATTTAACTTCTTGAATAATTGAGAGAATGAAGTCACAGTTATACAACACAAAATCAGACCCTTCAGTCTAACTTGCCCATGCTGACCAGATATCCAAAATTAATCTAATCCCATTTACAAGCATTTGTTCCATATCCATCTTAAACCCTTTTTACTGATTATCAGTTTATTTTACTTTATCAGCACTTGAAATACTGACACTTTTTTTTTGTCCCAACATTGGTTAAAGAAATCATAAGTTCATTCATCCAAGTTAATTTTGTAATCTTTCACAAAGAAACAAGTGAGAACAACATATAGCTGAGTGCAAAACAAAATACTGCAGCTGTGCGATATCTGGGAACACTCTGAAGCTGAGGCACTGATACTGCACAAGTTTGTCAGCACGGTTTCAATTACTGACAATAATTTAGTAATGTCGTAGCCTTCACATAGTTCAGGTAAATGTGAGATACCTGAATTTCATGTATTGGTTCCTATTGCACTTTTGAGAAGATTAAACCAAGAATAAGTTTTGTTGATCAAAGGAGAAAGTGACGACCAAAGAAGCTGGACATCAGAGTCGAAAGGTATTATGCTGGAAAAGCACAGCAAGTCAGGCA
>NW_025169709.1:0-1754 GCF_004010195.1 Chiloscyllium plagiosum | reverse complement strand
TCTCAAAGATACTGTGTCCTGATTTTTTTTTTTTTCAGAGGGGTCGTAAATAGTTCCCGGCTCCAAGGTGACTGGTTTGGTACAGAGATAAAACGGTTTGGTGATTAAAGGTATAATGAAAGGGGAGTGGTCAGCTTTCGAGGTGAGCAGTTCAGTCCAAAACCAGTTTGTAGTTTAGCTGTGTGGACAGGCTCTCTCTCTCTCTCTCTGTCTCTCCTTCTGCCCTTCTAACTTTAACGTGCAATCATTTGTTCCATTTGTACTGTTTTTAAGGGGGGTTCGCTTATTGGGATGGTTGTGTACTTCCAGAACAGCTAATTAAGTCTAGTTTGAATAGATTGAGTTCTGTTGGGGTTCTTTATTCTGTTCTTTATGTTTCATTGTGTAGTTTTGTGAATATTTTTTGTCTATTTTAAAACCTGATAATTTTCACTGTGCACTTACTGAAACAAATTACAAAGTTATAGTCTGCGCGGCCTGCTCAAGAATATTTTGAGTGGTCCATAACAATAGGCCTCCAGTCTGAAAAACAATCGTCCTCGATAATGCTGTCTCCTGCTATTAGGTAAACACACACACATACACAGACACGTACACGACACACACACACACACTTACACACGCACCCAGACACACACAGAGAGACACACACATACACAGACACAAAGACACGCACACAGAGACACACAGACACATGCACACGCACAGACACACACACAAAGACAACACATGCACACAGACACACACGGACGCACAAAGAGACATACACACACACACAGACACACACACACAGATACACACATGCATGCGTGTGCCGCACACACACACATCTTAGCGTCTTTAGGATATAAGTCGATAAGTTATTATTAAAGATGGGCTCAAGGCTTGTTGTGAGACAGTAGTAGAACTGGCTTGAAAAACATGTCAGACATGATCAATAGTTCAGTAGACTGGATGGGCCAAATGGCCTTTTTACTGTTCTAATTTTGTACGCACTATGGTACGTGCATTCGTCTGTGTTAGTGTGTGTATTTGGAGGTGCATGTGTGTCTGTGTGTCCGTGTTTTTGTGTTTCTGTGATGTTGAGTGTGTCTGCGTGTGCACGTCTGTGTGTGTGTTTGAGTGTGCCTGTGTGTGTATGTCTGTGTATGTTTGAGTTTGTCTATGTGTGCCTGTGTATGTATCTGTGTGTGTCTGCATATGTTTGTGCTCCTCATTACTTTTAGTAATGGAAAATATCAATGTACATTTTTGTAATTTCTACACTGTTTGTCGTTCATCTTTACATCATAGCTTGAGGAACTTTGTTTTAGTCATGAATTTGTTATTTTAACAGAGAAGGAAATCTATATGACTTCTTCCTAGGACGGCCCTGACCCAATGTGAGACCTATATTATAAGCCATATCATCAAACTGGTCACACCGATAATTTGCTGTGACCAATAGAGGAGTGGCAGTAGAAAAGAAAACAGTAACTCAACAACCCAGAGAAATCTGGACCGGTGAGCCTGACATCAGTGGTGGGTGAGTTGTTGGACGGGATTCTGAGGGATAGCCAATTGCATGCATGTTCAAAGGCAAAGTTTGATTGGGGATAGTCACCATGGCTTTTTGCATGAGAAAAGGTCTCACATTAATTTGACTGAGTATGTTAAAGAGGTGACAAAGCAGATTGATGAAGACAGTGTTGTAGATGTTTTCCATATAGACTGGAGCAAGGTCTTCGACAAGATTCTGCATATTAGGCAAGTTA
>NW_025169708.1:0-1754 GCF_004010195.1 Chiloscyllium plagiosum | reverse complement strand
CTCAGTTACAGCTTGCCAACCAGAAAAATACCCTTTCAGCCCAACTCCCAGTTTTCTGTTTGTCAGCCAATCCTCCACCCAAGCTCGTAAATCCCAACCAACACCACATGAGATCACCTTGTGAAGTGAAAGAGCTAAAGGATTCTCTCTGTCAAACTCAAAGTCAGTGCCAGTGGAAAAGCAATGTTGACAAAACAACCATTCACCAAGGACTCCAGGATATCTACAAACCTTACTACAGTCAGAGTACAGAGAAGGTTTACCAGGATGTTGCCTGGTGTGGGGGATTGTAGATTGTGAATGGCACAGATGGAATAGAAAATATGAGCTTTTTTCCACGGTTCTTTACAAGAAGCAAAAACACTTTGATCGTTTATGATAAATGTTAAGTCCTGCTACCTAATGAAGGAACAGCACTCTGAAAGCTTGTACTTCCAAATAAACCTGTTGGACTATGACAAACAAGACAACAGCAAAACAGACAGAATTTAGGTAATTCTCACACTCAAAGACTTCAGCTTCCAGTCTGGTCACCCTGTCCCTTCTTGTCTGTGTTTATGCTTGATGGTACATTTTTATTATTTTCTCAGGGTTTTGGGAACAAAATTCCTCTTTTTTTCACTCAAGGAAACCTTATTATTTGGCTCCATCAGTTTGATGTCATTCATTACATTTGAATTGAAGTGTGTAGTGTGAACCAAAAGAGGAAATGAAGATCTAGGTTTGTGTGAAGATTTGTAGCTCGGATGCCAGTTCCCGTAGTTGTGGGTATGTTCACCGAGCTGGGAAGTTGATTTGCAGACGTTTCCTCTCCCATCAAGGGGACATCTTCAGGGTTTGGGATTCTCCAGTGAGGCGTTGTGGTACTGTCTCTTCTGGAATGTATTTGGTTCCGTTCCTGCTGGTTCCAGTTGCTGGTTCCGGTTGATCGTTGGTGTGGCCGGTATATTGGGTCACGGTCAGTGTGTTTGTTAATGGAGTCCGTGGATGAGTGCCATGCTTCTAGAGATTCTCTGGCTGTCCTCTGTTTAGCTTGTCCTCTGATTGTTGTAATGTCCCAATCAAATTTGTAATCCTTGTCATCTGTGTGTGTGGCTATCAGGGACAGCTGGTTGTGGTGTTTAGTGGCGAGTTGGTGTTCGTGAATGAGGATTGCCAGTTGTCTCTCTGTTTGCCCTGTACAGTGTTTCACGCAGTCTCTGTATCATTACAAGGTTGCATGCAAAGACTGCATGAAGCATTATATAGGAGAAACAGATGGTTCTGTCTGAGCCAGGGTGTCCCTGGAGAGGGAGCAAGTGGTATCTACCAACTCCCTCGAGCTGTTCAGGGAAAGATGTGCACCGCACAGAGTGGAGTGCTTTATTTCCCCCTCCAACTCTATTTAAATTTAATCCCTACCCTTCCCTTCACTTTTTTGATCACTCAGCATTGCTCTTTGAGGAGAAGGGCACTGCTTGTCACTGGCCACCCTGGCGTTTTCCTTTCTTCCTGATGGTGGAAATAGAATAAAGATTTGTAGACCTGTTGTCTGTCACTGTGTCTCACACCCGCACACACACAACATGGGGGCTGGGGAAAACATATAAAACCAGGAGATTTAAGGTCTCCTCAGAAACAAAATAAACCCACAACTACAGGAGGAAATTAAATGAAGAAGGATTGAAAAGCGAGCACCTGATATATGAATATAAGAACATAAGAAATGTGGGAAGTTAATGGGCCATTCAGCCCCTCAGGTCTGCCCTGCCATT
>NW_025169707.1:0-1754 GCF_004010195.1 Chiloscyllium plagiosum | reverse complement strand
CACAAGACAGAGGCTTTTAGTATGACGGATAATATATTAGCATGGGATGACTGTTAGTTAACACATAGAAATCGGAGAGTCAGGATTAATGGACCTTCATGATAAAGGTGTATCTGCTAGATTACCAAAAATGTCAGTCCGTTGGCATCAGTTATTTACAATCTATACTGACATCCTGATGGTGGGGGCTGAGTGCAATATACATCCGAGTTTGTAGATGACACTGAGAATCAAAATGCAGGCTGTTATTTAATGGAGAGGATTACCAAAAAAAGGAGCAGTACAAAGGAATTCGAGTGTTCCTGTGCATGAAACGTAACGTCAGCATGCAGATGTTGCAAGTAACTGGGTTGGTTCATGAGGTGGGTTCCGATGATGAAAAGGTTGATTTATTGAGTGCATCCAAAATGCTGAGGCGATTATTCATTGCGGTTGAAAGGAATAAGGGTGATACTACTGAAATGTACAAGATACAGAGGGGGCTTGACAACGTAGATGCTGAGAAGGTGTTTCCCCTGAACCTCGACCTCGAGTAGATAGATATCGAATAAGGAACATCGATTTCAATCTGAGGTGAAAAATGATGTTTTCTCTCAGAAGGTAGAGAATGTCTGGAATTCCCTAACATAGAGAGTTGTGGAGGAATACAACGAATTGGGTGGGAAGGTGGAGTTCAGCCCTGGAGCTGATCAGCCACATTCTTATTGAATGAGCGTTCTGGGTTCAAGGGCCGAATGGCCGACTCCTGTTCCTATTTCTTACATTCTTACGGTATGCTATTGGAAAGTAATGGGTTATTTTCCTGGAAATCGTGTTGTACAATGATGCATTCAGGGAGAGCAGAGGATTTGTTCGAGTTAACCCTAGGTGGGGTATGGTGGCTGTATTCACAGTGAATCTGGGTCTGGAATCATGTCCCACATATGGAGCAGACGTTACAGAGAAGGGAAGCCTGGATAGAGGCATTGAGGCTGGATATCACTTTCTGACCCAGCCTGGATTTTTTAAGTACACTTCTGAAACTGCACCTAACCATTGGAGTGGCCTCGATCTGCTCCTGTGAAGCGGGTCCCAAGGGCTGAATGGCACATCAGAACACAGAGCTGAGGGACACAAGTGGGCCATTCACCTCTGTGGCACGACTCCACAAGTAAATAACGTCGTGGCTCATCTCATTTTGGTCCCAGCTGCACCTATCTCTCCATGCACCATTATCCCCGATTCACCTGTCTATAGACACTCAAACGAGGCCAGCCTTGCTTTAATATAATGATTCAGCCATCCCAAACTTCTAGGAAAGAGAATTCCCACGTGAATGAAATCCAACTTTTAGAATTTCCCCTCACTCCGGTTCTGACTGATGTCGGAGGGTGTCAACAGTTTCCTTTTCTTGTCCCACTCCTCCACTGCTCACAACACATTTTAAATGTAACCAGGTTGGTGATATGACAGATTATAAAGGTTTCAGACTGGGTCTGGTTCAGTGATAGGAAAAGGCAGGTTTCTTTCATCAGCCGCAGGTAACTAATAGGGCTAATGGAGTAGCATGGCGGATTTGTGGTTAGCATTGCTACCTCATATCAGCAAGGAGCTGAGGCCAGTTCCAACCTCGTCCGACCCTCTATGTTGAATTTGAACATTCTTCCCGTGTCTGTGTGGGTTTGTTCCCAGTTCTTCAGCTTCCTCCCACAATCCAAAGATGTGCAGCTTAAAGTGATTGACCATGCTAAATTACCCAGAGTGACCAGGAATAT
>NW_025169706.1:0-1754 GCF_004010195.1 Chiloscyllium plagiosum | reverse complement strand
CCTGACCACACGGAACAGTGTCTATTCCCCAGATTCCATCCTGGTCTCAGGGAACAGTGTCTATTCCCCAGACTCCATCCTGGTCTTAGGGAAAAATGTCTATTCCCCGGCCTCAATCCTGGTCACTGGGAACAGTGTCTATTCCCCGAACTCCATCCTGACCACACGGAACACTGTCTATTCCCCAGACTCCATCCTGGTCTCAGGGAACAGTGTCTATTCCCCAGACTCCATCCTGGTCACAGGGAACAGTGTCTATTCCCTGGACTCAATCCTGGTCACAGGGAACAGTGACTATTCCCCAGACTCCATCCTGACCACACGGAACAGTGTCTATTCCCCAGACTCCATCCTGGTCACAGGGAACAGTGTCTATTCCCCTGACTCCATCCTGGTCTCAGGGAACAGTGTCTATTCCCCAGACTCCATCCTGGTCTTAGGGAAAAATGTCTATTCCACGGACTCAATCCTGGTCACTGGGAACAGTGTCTATTCCCCGAACTCCATCCTGCCCACAGGGATCAGTGTCTATTCCCCAGACTCCATCCTGGTCACAGGGAACAGTGTCTATTCCCCTGACTCCATCCTGGTCTCAGGGAACAGTGTCTATTCCCCAGACTCCATCCTGGTCACAGGGAACAGTGTCTATTCCCTGGACTCAATCCTGGTCACAGGGAACAGTGTCTATTCCCCGGACTCCATCCTGACCACACGGAACAGTGTCTATTCCCCAGACTCCATCCTGGTCACAGGGAACAGTGTCTATTCCCCTGACTCCATCCTGGTCTCAGGGAACAGTGTCTATTCCCCAGACTCCATCCTGGTCTTAGGGAAAAATGTCTATTCCACGGACTCAATCCTGGTCACTGGGAACAGTGTCTATTCCCCGAACTCCATCCTGACCACACGGAATACTGTCTATTCCCCAGACTCCATCCTGGTCTCAGGGAACAGTGTCTATTCCCCAGACTCCATCCTGGTCACAGGGAACAGTGTCTATTCCCCGGACTCTATCCTGACCACAGGGAACAGTGTCTATTCCCCGGACTCCATCCTGACTACAGGGAACAGTGTTTATTTCCAGACACCATCCTGGTCATAAGGAACAGTATCTATTCCCCGTAATCGATCCTGACCACAGGGAACAGTGTCTATTCCCTGGACTTCTTCCTGACAAGAGGGAAGAGTATCTATTCCCCGGGCTCGATCCTGGTCACAGGGAACAGTGTTTATTCCCCGGACTCCATCCTGGTCACAGGGAACAGTGTCTATTCCCCGGAATCAGTCCTGACCATAGGGAACAGTGTTTATTTCCCAGAAGCCATCCTGGTCACAGGGAACAGTGTCTTTTCCCCGGACATGATCCTGCTTACAGGGAACAGTGTCTATTCCCCGGACTCCATCCTGACCATGGGAAACAGTGTCTATTCCTCAGACTCATCCCTGGTCACAGGGAACAGTGTCTATTCCCTGGACTCCATCCTAGTCACAGGGAACAGTGTCTATTCCCCACACTCGATCCTGACCACAGGGAACACTGTCAATCCCCAGACTCCTTCCTGTTCTCATGGAACAGTGTCTATTCCCCGGATTCAATCCTAGGCACAGGGAACAATGTCTATTCCCCGGACTCCATCCTGGTCACTGGGAACAGTGCCTATTTCCTGGACTCCAACCTGGTCACAGGGAACAGTGTCTATTCTCCGGACTTCAACCATGTCACAGGGAACAGTGTCTATTCCCCAGATTCCATC
>NW_025169705.1:0-1754 GCF_004010195.1 Chiloscyllium plagiosum | reverse complement strand
ATGGACATTTTTCAAGATGTCACCATCTATTTCCGTACATTTTATATCTTCCATGTTCTTCTCACTAAATAGTAATACAAAATGCTCATTTAATATATCCCCCATCTCCTGCAGCTCCACACAGATGGTGTCTTGCTGATCTTTGATGGGCCCTTTTCTCTCCCTAGTTACCCTTTTGTCCTTAATGTATTTGTAAAAACCCTTTGGATTCTCCTTAACTCTATTTGCCAAAGTTATCTCATGTCCCCTTTTTGCCTCCTGATTATACTGCTACTGCCTTTATGCTCTAAGGATTCACTTGATCTATCGTGTCTATACCTGACATACACTTCCTTCTTTTTCTTAACCAAACCCTCAATTTCTTAAATCATCCAGCATTCCTTATACCTACCAGCATTTCCTTTCACCCTATCCCATATTATGGCCTAAATCAGTTTTCCTACTGTTGATGTTAAGGTCTGCAGTATTCTGAGTTATTCTTCACCTTTTACTTAAACAACAGCTTCACATTTTCAATCATCCAATTCCCACAGGACTGATCCTGTGTTCAGAGGTCTGGAAAATTTCCATCTGCGGCTTCACAACTTGCTCCATTACCTCTCTCAGCAATGCAGGATGTGTCCCATCCAGGCCTGGTAACTTCTCTACCTGGAGTACTGCTAGCCTTTTTAACACCTCTTCTTTATCTATTGCTATACTGCTCAGTTGCTCATATTTTCACTAGGCCATGGTTACATCTACAAGGGACTCATTTCATACCTCTGCCATACCCTTTACTTCAGTGAGCAGGTATCCTTTTATTTATTTGTGCACAGTACACTGGCTGGAGCCAGCTAGCTCAGAGTCAGTCCCCTGAACTGAGGAGATGCTGAATCCCCTGTTAATTTTTTTTTCTGTCTTTTTTAAACCCCCACACTACTGCCTTTCTGCGGTAGTGCTTATTTTTTTCCCAGCACCCATGGTGTGTGTGTGTAGGAGTGAGACACAGTGAGAGACACAAGGTGCACAAATCTTTATTCAATTTCCACAATCCCCTGTTAATTTTTTTTTTCTTTTTTTTCTCTTTTTTTGAGGCGCCCACCTCTCCCTGCACAACTCTAGGGTGTTGGTGGACACCGCGTGCTCACTCCTGTTTATTTATTTATTTTTTCTTTTTTTTTTCATTAACTACCACCTAAGTGCGGTAGTACTTATTTTTTCCCGCACCCATGGTGTGTGTGTGTGTGCAGGTATGAGACACAGTGAAAGACACAAGGTGCACAAATCTTTATTCAATTTCCACAATCCCCTGTTAATTTTTTTTTCCTTCTTTTTTTTCCTTTTTTTTGTTTTTTTTTTCCCTTACCCCCACACTACCACCTAAGTGTGGTAGTGCTTATTTTATCCCCAGCACCCATGATGTGTGTGTGCAGGTGTGAGACACAGTGAAAGACACAAAGTGCACGAATCTTTATTCAATTTCCACCACCAGGAAGATAGGAAAACACCCGGGTGGCCAGTGACAAACACTGCCCTTAATCCCCTGTTAATTTTTTTTCTCTCTTTTCTTTAACACCCGGGTGGCCAGTGACAAACACTGCCCTTAATCCCCTGTTAATTTTTTTTCTCTCTTTTCTTTAACACCCGGGTGGCCAGTGACAAACACTGCCCTTAATCCCCTGTTAATATTGGTCAGCTATGGCTTCCTGATTGGCCCGGGTTCACAACCTCAATCAGGGATCTCGCAGTCACTGAGGTCCACCTGGTTACAGTCA
>NW_025169704.1:0-1754 GCF_004010195.1 Chiloscyllium plagiosum | reverse complement strand
CCTCTCTCCATAGCTGATATACTCCTTCTCAGGTAACATCCTGGTGAATCTGCTTTGCACTCCCTCCAGTACAATCACATCCTTCCTGTAATGTGGTTCCCAGAACACCACACAGTATTACATCTTGGCCTAAACAAAGCTCCGCATAGTTCTTATAATCTACGCTTCGATGTATAAAGGCTGTGTTTACACTCCCCTATGCTTTCCCAAATTGTGCAATAACCTGTCCAGTAGCATTCAGAAATGTGTGGAGAAGTACCCTCTGAGTTTCCTAGTGTGCTGTCACTCATTGAGTCCTCCCCTGTCTGGTTCCTTCTTGCAAAGTGCATCACCTCATATTTATCAGGGTTACATTCCATCTGCCATTGATCCACCCATCTGACCATTCCATCCGTATCTTCCTGAAACATAAGACCTTCCTCTTCACTGCCAACCACCCGGCCAATCTTCGTATCAATCACAAACTTACTTATGGCGCCCCCACCTCTCGTCCATATTCACAGCTGCATCATTTATGATAAGATTTAAAATCACAAAACATCAGCTCTTAGTCCATCAGGTTTATTCGGAGGCACGAACTTCTGAAGCGCTGCGTCTTCATCAGGTGGTTGAGCGCTTTGATTGAGCGCTTCGAAAGCTAGTGCCGCCGAATAAACCTTTTGGACTATAACCTGGTGTTATGCAATTTTTAGCATTGTCCACCTCAGTCCAACACTAACACGTCCGAATCAGAAATAATAAGAGACACAGCATTGATTCCTGTTGTACACCATTGGACACTAGTCTCCAATCACACAAACAGCCTTCTACCACCACCCTCTGTCTCCTACCACTAATGTTGATTTGGATGCAACTTGGCAAGTCACTAATGAGTCCTACCTGTTCCCTGGTTATCCTGTTCCGCTGGACACACTGGGAGAAGATCTGGACATTCTCCCTAATCTTGCCCTGCCAGTAGGTTTCTATGCCCCTGTGTTAGTCAGTCCCCTCCAAGTGATGAATTTCCTCCTTATTGCAGTCTTAACCGGCCTGTCCCAGATCCTGCCATTATTTGCCTTGAATGTGGAATAGACAGCGTGGGAAGCGTTCTGTTAATTTCCAACTTGTCAGATGTTTTGTGAATTTTCTAAATTTCACTGTGACCCACCTCTCATTCTTTGAAACTCTCGAGAACAGAGGCCGAGTTTCCTCATCAGGCAATCTCACCATCTGAGGGATTCATATGGAGAATATCCATTGCACACCCTCTTCAGTCAGTATATTCTTTCTGAGATTTGGTCACCTGTACACAAATCTGTACACAAAACTCCAGGTCTTGACCCACCAACACGCTGTGAAACTGCTTTAAGATGTCTTTACATCAATGTTCTGACTCTCTTAAATGAAGGCGAACCAAACTTTAACTTTCCACTTACATATATTCCTCCAAATACCCTTAAATTCATGGCATTTACGAACTCACTGACTTCGTATAGAAACCCTTCCAAAAATCAAATATATACCAATTCTACTGGTTCCCCATTATCTATGCTGTAAGAAACAACTTGTAACATTTCCGAAGTTTATCAAGTATGATTTCTCTATCAGATTCTCTCCATTGTTGCTGTTAATTTCCAGATATCAAAAACGTCATCCTGTGCTATAGATTCTAACAGTTTCCCTACAAATGTCAAGTTAATTGGTCTGCAGTTCTCCACACTATGCCTGTTTCCCTTTGTAGCTTTTTGGACCCGTTCCATTCATCTATAGTGCTT
>NW_025169703.1:1219-1754 GCF_004010195.1 Chiloscyllium plagiosum | reverse complement strand
GCGGTGCGGGTTTCCCGAACTGCGAGGTTTTACCGAGCGGTGCGGGGTTCCCAGACTACGAGGTTTTACCGAGCGGTGCGGGGTTCCCGGACTACGAGGTTTTACCGTGCGGTGTGGTGTTCTTGGATTACGAAGTTTTACCGAGCGGTGCGGGTTGCCCGGACTATCAGGTTTTACCGTGTGGTGCGGGGTTCCCAGACTATGAGATTTTTCCTGGCGGTGCGGGCTTCCTGGACTATGAAGTTTTACCGAGCGGTGCGGGGTTCGTGGACTACTAAGTTTTAATGGGCGTTGTGGTGTTCCCAGACTACAAGGTTTTACCGAGTGGTGCGGGGTTTCCGGACTACGAGGTTTTATTGGGCGATGTGGGGTTCCCGGACTATGCGGTTTTACCGGGCGATGTGGTTTTCTTGGATCATGAAGTTTTTCCAGGCGGTGCGGGGTTCCCGGACTGCGAGGTTCTACCGGGTGGTGCGGGGTTCCTGGACTATGAGGTTTTACCGTGCGGTGTGGGGTTCCCAGACTACGAGGTTTT
>NW_025169703.1:0-1091 GCF_004010195.1 Chiloscyllium plagiosum | reverse complement strand
TCCGGACTACGAGGTTTTATCGGGCGGTGTGGGGTTCCCGGACTATGCGGTTTTATCGGGCGGTGTGGTGTTCTTGGATTACGAAGTTTTACCGGGCAGTGCGGGTTACCTGGACTACGAGGTTTTACCGGGCGCTGTGGTGTTCCCGGACTACAAGGTTTTACCGGGCGATGTGGTTTTCTTGGATTATGAAGTTTTTCCAGGCGGTGCGGGGTTCCCGGACTGCGAGGTTCTACCGGGTGGTGCGGGGTTCCCGGACTAAGAGGTTTTATGATGCGGTGTGGGGTTCCCAGACTATGAGGTTTTACCGTGCGGTGTGGGGTTCCCAGACTATGAGGTTTTACCAAGCGGTGCGGGGTTTCCGGACTACGTGGTTTTACCGGGCTGCATGGGGTTCCCAGACTACGAGGTTTTACCAAGTGGTGCGGGGTTCCCGGACTACGTGGTTTTACCGGGCGGTGTGGGGTTCCCGGACTACGATGTTTTACCGGGCGGTGTGGGGTTCCCAGACTAGGAGGGTTTACCAGGCGGTGCGGGTTACCTGGACCATGAGGTTTTACCGGGCGGTGTGGTGTTCTTGGATTACGAGGTTTTACCGGGCGGTGTGGTATTCTTGGATTATGAAGTTTTACCGAGCGGTGCGGGTTTCCCGGACTGCGAGGTTTTACTGGGCGGTGCGGTGTTCCCAGACTATGAGGTTTTACCGGGCGGTGCGGGGTTCCTGTAATATGAGGTTTTACCGAGCGGTGCTGGGTTCGTGGACTACGAGGTTTTATCGGGTGGTGCAGGGTTCGTGGACCACGAGGTTTTACCAGGCGGTGTGGTGTTCCCGGACTACAAGGTTTTACCGGGCAGTGCGGGGTTCCTGGACTACGAGATTTTAGCGGGTGTTGGGGGGTTCACAGACTATGAGGTTTTATCGGGCGGCATGGCGTTCCCAGACTATGAGGTTTTACCGGGTGGTGCAGGGTTCCGGGACTATGAGCTTTTATCGGGCAGTGGGGGGTCCCTGGACTATGAGGTTTTACCGGGCAGTGCGGGGTTCCCGGACTATCAGGTTTTACCGTGTGGTGTGGGTATCCCAGACTACG
>NW_025169702.1:0-1754 GCF_004010195.1 Chiloscyllium plagiosum | reverse complement strand
GACAGGATAATGCACAGTTACCATGCAAAAGTTTACAAAACTAAAGAAAATAAAGGCAGAGGTTACAATCTGGGTTACTGTGTCTCGTCCTCGTCACTATTTACAAGCTACTCAATATCTATCAGATTATGCGTGAATTCTGCCAAATTTCGCAACAAAACTCGAAAATGACTGGTGTCACTCGGTTCAAAACCATCTTGTTCCAGCAAACAGTTCATTGGGTTTGCAGAAATGTCGATTCAGTCCCATTTCCGTGTGAAAACACTTATGAAGCTTGTCACTGGAATTTGCAGAGCTGTGAGTTTCTTCTCAGGAGATTGTGTCCGACTGCAATCCCTGATTCAAACGAAAATTCACCATGTCTGTTTCCGATGTAAAATCTTGATGGGCATGACAAATTCCAATAACCGGAATGATTTTCAATTTGAAAATCTAATTCCAGTGTCATGTTTTCATTATTTCAATGAACTCATTCGACTTGCCTGCCCAGTGAATTGAATCCAAAACGCTGATGATACAGACCGGGTTACTAACCACTGTAAGAACGAGGAGCAGACATTGAAGCTTTGAAATTTTGGTGTTTCGATCAGATATTGAATCCTTCATTTTCTAATGAAGGGTTGGCACAGTCCATTCAGATATTTAACTGCACCTATGGGACTGATCAGCTGTGTTTGCCTTCAGTTCATTCGGATTGAGAGTACGAGGATGACAGGGTGCACTGTGTTCCTTGTGTGCACTGATTTCGCTTGATTCTTGAATGCAATTTGTAAAATTTATAAATACAAGATTGAGAAGTTTGTTGAATTGCTGAAATTCTCTGGAACTTCAATTCACCCCGATCTGCATGACACCATATTCGTTTATCTGCGTGCGTTTGGGAGCATTCGCAGGTCTGAATATCTCTGGGTGTTCAAAGTGACGAAATGCCTTCCTTTGTGGCCTCCGGAAACCATGCACAGTCAGCAGTAGATTTCATCAAAAACCTTTCGGGATTCAGTCAGAGGGGCAGAGAAAGAGGACAGTAGTTCACTGCATAATACAAAGTGACGGCTCCAACGACACACACACACACACACACAGACACACACGTACACACAAACATAACACACACAAACATACACTCACACACACACATACACACACGCGCGCACACTCTCAAACATGCAAAAACAAACACATAGACATACAAACATGCACAGACACACAGACTTTCAAACAGGCACAAAGAAACACACACACACACACACCAGATTTAAGAAGAATTGTGATTGGAATGACAACCCTCAGAGTCGAACGTGCCCATGAGGAGAAATGTTTCGGCTCCTTCTGTAACGAGGAAGTAACGTAATTTTGGGCATCATTCGTGACACCGAGTATTTACCTGGAACTATATGCAGGTACCTGTGCGTGAAGACTTTTTTCAGAAGTTAAAATGACTTTTATTTCACATTATCTCTTTTTTTCATCTCTATCATTGATTCGGATGAAAATGTACATGGCAAATGCAGTAAGTTCGCTCATGACAATAAAAAATGGATGAATCGTGGACCGTGAGGAAGTTTATCACAATTTGCAGCAGGACCTTTATCAGCGCGGGAAGTTGGCCTAGAAATGGCAAACAGGGGTTAATACAGATAAGGGTGATGTGTTGTATTTTGAATTAAGCAACGTTCAGAGTTTCATGGTGAATGGTCGGACCATAAGGAGTGTATTGCAATAGAGGGAACTTGGAGCTCAGGCACAAGTTGATT
>NW_025169701.1:0-1754 GCF_004010195.1 Chiloscyllium plagiosum | reverse complement strand
AGGAATAATACTGAACACAGATACAGAAATAATACTGAGCACAGATACAGGAATAATACTGAACACAGATACAGAAATAATACTGAGCACAGATACAGGAATAATACTGAACACAGATACAGAAATAATACTGAGCACAGATACAGGAATAATACTGAACACAGATACAGAAATAATACTGAGCACAGATACAGGAATAATACTGAACACAGATACAGAAATAATACTGAGCACAGATACAGGAATAATACTGAACACAGATACAGAAATAATACTGAGCACAGATACAGGAATAATACTGAACACAGATACAGAAATAATACTGAGCACAGATACAGGAATAATACTGAACACAGATACAGAAATAATACTGAGCACAGATACAGGAATAATACTGAACACAGATACAGAAATAATACTGAGCACAGATACAGGAATAATACTGAACACAGATACAGAAATAATACTGAGCACAGATACAGAACACCATCACCGTCTTCACAATCCGAACACCATCACCGTCCCCACAATCCGAACACCATCACCGTCCCCACAATCCGAACACCATCCATTGTCTTCAAAATCCGAACACCATCACCGTTCCACAGTCCGAACACCATTCATCGTCTCCACAATCCGATCACCATTACCGTCTCCACAATCCAAACACCATTCATCGTCTCCACAATCTGATCACCATCACCATCCCCACAATCCGATCACCATCACCGTCCCCACAATCCGAACACCATCACCGTCTTCACAATCCAAACACCATCACCAACCCACAATCCGAACACCATCCATGGTCTTCACAAACCGAACACCATGACCGCCTCCACAATCCGAACACCATCACCGTCCCAACAATCCGAACACCATCACCGTCTCCACAATCCGAACACCATCACCGTCCCCTCAATCCGAACACCATCACCGTCCCCCCAATCCGAACACCATCACCGTCCTCCCAATCCGAACACCATCACCGTCCCCACAATCGGAACACCATCACCATCCCCACAATCCGAACACCATCACCATCCCCACAATCCAAACACCATCACCGTCCCCCCAATCGGAACACCATCACCGTCCCCACAATCGGAACACCATCACCGTCTCCAAAATTTGAACACCATCCATCGTCTCCACAATCCGAACACCATCACCATCCCCATAATCTGAGCACCATCCATCGTCTTCACAATCCGATCACAATCCATCATCTCCACAATCCGAACACCATCATCGTCTCCACAATCCGAACACCATTCATCGTCTCCACAATCCGAATACAATTCATCGTCTTCACAAACCAAACACCATCACCGTCTCCACAATCCGATCACAATCCATCATCTCCACAATCGGAACACCATCATCGTCTCCACAATCCAAACAACATTACCGTCTCCACAATCCGAACACCATCACCGTCTCCACAATCCGAACACCATTCATCGTCTTCACAAACCGAACACCATCACCGTCTCTACAGTCCGAACACCATCATCGTCTCCACAAACCGAACACCATCACCGTCTCCACAATCTGAACAACATTCACCGTCTCCACAATCCAAACACGATCCACCGTCTTCACAATCCGAACACCATCATCGTCTCCACAATCCGAACACCATCATCGTCTCCACAATTCAAGCACCATCCATCGTCTCCACAATCCGAACACCATTCATCGTCTCCACAATCTGAACACCATCACCATCTCCACAATCCGAACACCATCAC
>NW_025169700.1:0-1754 GCF_004010195.1 Chiloscyllium plagiosum | reverse complement strand
CATGTAAAAGAGACATGTATTACCTAGGACACGAGAAACCTGAATTTGATAGAACGACACGCGATACGTGCTGAAAAATTGCTTACCCAAGAAAAGTATAAGCGGAAATTAAAGATAGAACAGCAAGCACATAAAGCTCAGCTTACAGTGATGCAAATGGTCACCCAGCCGTTAGAGGGAGGGGCTGCAGGAAGACAGAGAGGCAGAGGTGGAGTTCGCGGCGCGGGCAGGGGTAGATCTGTTGGATGCTTTGTTTGCAGAGCAATGGACTGATGGGCGAGACAGTGCCAACACAGACAGCCTCAGTTGGTCCTGGAGGATGGTCGACAGGGTGACTGACAGGGGAAGGCTGAGGTGGAGACGAGAAGCCCACAACACACAGAATCAAGTGAAAGCAGCACTGCAACAACCAACAGGAGGGAACTGCATGGTCTAGCACCTGGAGAGTGGGTAATGGTGAAAGAATTCAGGAGGAAAAACTGGAAGGTGAAGAGGTGGCTTGGACCATTTTAAGTGATCCGTGCAACACAGACAGCAGTTAAGATCGCAGAAAGAGCCACGTGCACACACCCCAGACATTGCAAGTGTGTAGCTGGGCCTGAGTAGGCATCAGACAGCACCGGAACCATTTAAGGGCAAATAGTGATTAGAAGCCTCATAAAAATATGGGCTGCCCCAGCTCAAACTTTTAGCAAGTGCCCTGGTCGGACTATTCATACGGGCTGAGGCATTGCGTGGACCCCACCGTACCATGGTGTTGACGAGTGTGACGTGTGCACATGGGCTATGTACAGGTACACCCGAGCAAGTGACGATACCACCACAAAGCTCGGTGGTGTCTAAGGAAAGGTCTGGTGTTTCCTTAACATTGTTTGATATATAGCTACTCTGGCTCTGTATTTTTGTTTGTTGTTGCTGTCGTTGTCCTTGATGTCATAAGATGACAAAAAGATGGAAAACGTAATGGAAAATTATCCATTTACTTTGAAATTTGAAAGAGAATGATTTTCTAACGCCTGCAGTCATCTTATCACTGTTCGTATTATGTCCACATCCAACACGAACTTGCGATAATCGAACTCAGAAAAAGCTGAAGAACTGATATGTCTAAGACCAGGGGATGAGAGAATAGCAACTTGAATTCTCCCAGTCTTTGCCCTTGAGAGCGTGATAAGAAACACGATAAGTAAAGCATCAAAACAATGCTCAGAACTCCTTACATTGAGGCATCTGGCTTAGTGTAATGGAGTCAATTCGGCAGAATTTAAAATAAAGTCCCTTTCTTTGATTTTGCTAATAATTGAGTCAAGTCGATTTAATTTCCACGAAAATCATAATGAATGGTGGTGCTGGCTCGTAGGGCCGAACAGCCTACTCCTGCACATATTGCCTATTGTCTATTGTCTGTTGAGTGCTGAAGACTATCAGGACATATAAGTGGCTCACTGGCTCTCCTTGAATAACATCCCTTTCCCCCATCCATATCAGTGTCATCCCCATCCTGAAGTAGTGTCGGTGTGTCAGGCATAAGCTCAGGATCCCGATTAGTACTTAGATTCTTTTACAGCGCTTTTGCTTCAACACCATTTTTTACACATTCTATTATATCGCTTGCTTCCATTGTCAATTGGATGTGCAGTGCTCAATTTATCATATGGGATGGTTGAGGTAAACATGAGTCAATGTTGCCATGTTTTCAACTAATTATGAGGCAACAACACAGACGACTGAAAATGTATGATAGTGCATAAACC
>NW_025169699.1:0-1754 GCF_004010195.1 Chiloscyllium plagiosum | reverse complement strand
ACGCGTCTGGCTGTGGAGGTTTGTTCCATTCATGAGGATGGTGATATTTTTGGAACCGTCTCCACCAGTTAGCTGTTTATTACTCCATCATTATCTATGACTGGATGTGGAAGCACTCCAGAACTTAGATGTGATCTATTGGTCATGGGATCATTTTGCTCTCTGTCAGTTCAGCTGTTTGAAATGTAAGCAGCCAAATCGGGTAACTTTAGCGGGTTGTCATCAATTTTACGTACATATTTCTGACCCTGTCATGTTAACTCACACTCGACTCTGAACCATAGGTCAGCTTGATGGTCATGGTAAACTGAGGACCTATCCCAGGCAAAAAGTCACAGATTGTGGTTGATTACAATTCTGCTTCTGCTCCTGCTCTACAGCGCAAACGGTCAGTTTGAGGTCCAGCATCTGCAATACAATTCTGCAGATTCTGTCCCCCAGTTCACACCGAGACCCATTCGCCTGACAGCCATTTAAAATGTAACCTACTGTAGTTCCTAATGTGCTAAAATACTCATTTTCATATTCTCATTCTGCCGACGGTCTCTCCATGTTGTCATGCTTCCAATTTACCACATTCCTCAAAATCCTTTCACATATTCATCTGAATCTTTCCCTTCTGGTAATGCCAAGTTCTGTGTTACATGTTAATGTGTTTCCCTCAGTTTCTCTTCCTGACCGTGATTAAGACCTGTGTAGAGTCAGTGATGCCAGATTTACGTCTTTTCAGGACCAATGAATTTGTGAACCTTGCCATATCATTTGCATTCCGATGCCAGGCCCTACATATTGGACAGGGCGTTTGAGCAGAATTCACACACATCTTCGAATTTATTCAAATTATTAATTGCTGGAAAGATATGCAGCTCTGGCAGCATCTGTGAAATGAAAGCAAGATAATCTTTCGGGTCCAGTGCTCCTTCTTCAAATCTCTCATTTCTCCAGCATTTTCCTTCTTTGTTTCAGGTTTCCAGTATCCACAGTTACTTGTTTTATTGAAAATTTTTCCTGTGCCTGCTCATTCCTGGAGAAACCAAGCAGCTGTGGCAACATCAGCGGAGACAGAGAAACACAGATAACATTTGAAGACCAGCTTGACGCTTCTTCAGAACTGAAAAGGATTGGAAAACGGGCTTTTTATCGCTTGACAGAGGTGGAGGAGGGGCGATGGGAAACAGTGGATGTGGAGGCCTAGTGCAAAAGACAAATGGCGTTTAGTTGTATTAAAAGAGAATGAATACAGGAATGGATGTAAATTAAGATGGGATTGTTGGAAATGGGTTCTCTCTATTGCTTACAAAAGAAAAAGACACAACCAAGACAAAGTCATAGGAAGCCCTGGAGCGCAAATATGTGATGAATGGGGAAAGGTCAAAACAGGGCCGAGCGGTGAAGTTTTGGAACAGAATATTAACTCCGACAGGCTGTAGTGTACGAAAGTGTAAAATGGGGTGTTACTGGAGCTTGGATTGTGATTCATTGGAACATTGTAGCATCCAGGACCGAAAGGTTAGCATGAATGCAAGATAGGCTATTGAAATGGAAAGCAATGAGAAGGTCAGAGTTGCTCCTACAGATGGAATGGAAGTGTTTATCAACACGGTCTCCAATGTAAATGAGACTTCATTGTGAGCAGCAATGACTGGAAACTGGATTGAAAGTGTACAACTGCAGTTCTGCTTGACCTAAATAAAACTTGACAGAGTTAGGCGTACAGATTGAGTGCACCAGAAATGAGCAACATAAACAAGGTC
>NW_025169698.1:0-1754 GCF_004010195.1 Chiloscyllium plagiosum | reverse complement strand
TACATCTCAAAACAGAGCATATGAACCCAGTCAAAAGTCGTCTACGGGAATATAAGACACCACTGCCTATTTCCTGACCAGGACCGACTTTACACAGAAAACATGGACATTTTAAGTGAACGGGGTGCCATTCGTTTTAAGATCAGGTGAACTTAGGAGGCACAGCAATGGCTTAGAAATGAGAGATCCTTGACACACACACAGCCAAAATCATCACTGCCATTCTTATCAAATTAGAATTTAGGCTGGATAGGCTGGGATGTTTTTCCACTGGAGCAGAGGAAGTTGAGAGGCAATATTTTCAAACCTTGAGGGGTAGAGTTGGCTTAATGATAGATGTCTCTTCCCGAGGGGGAGGATTTCAAGAGCAATGACGTGTTTTTATGGCGAGAGGAGAAAGATGGAAGAAAAGATGTCGGGCAAAATATTTACAGATGTAGTTCGCCTGGGGAAACAGCTGCCAGTGGAAGTGGTTGAAGCAGGTACATTAACAACATTGAAAAGGCGTTTCAACAAATACATGGATAGGAAAGCTTTAGAAAGATATGGGCCAAGTGCAGGGAAATGAGGTTAGTGTTGACAAACATTTTGGTCAGCATGGACCGGTTTGGGCTGAAGGGCCTGTCTCTGTGCTATAGTACTCGATGACTGGCGTCTCTTTGTAACTCTGACAGTGTTGAGTTTCCACAGGAACCAGGAAAAAGTGAGGGCTGAAAATGCTGGAGATCAGAGCTGAGAGTGTGGTGCTGGAAAAGCACAGCAGGTCAGGCACCCCCCGTGGCGCAGGAGAATCGATGTTTGAGGCATAAGGACATCCAGATGAATATCTCACTGAATCATGCTGAATAAAATCTGATCTCATTCGTCAACTCTGATGTGGAGGTGCTGGGGGTGGACAGGTCAAAAGTCACACAACACCAGATGAGAATCCCAATAGATTGATGTGAACTCATGAGCTTTCGAAGCACTGTGCCTTCATCAGGTGAAGTGATGAAGGAGCAGCACTGATGAAGGAACAATGCTCCCAAAGCTTTGGATTTCAAATAAACCTGTTGGACTGTAACCTGGTGTTGTGTGACTTCTGACTGCAACTTCTTCAAACGCGCATTCATGTTGAACTTGATGGGATACTTTATCCAACTCGGCGTAGTTAACTCATATCGCTTGGAGGGGTTCATTTGAAACCTTCCAGGAGGTGAATTCAACAAGATTGAATTATTCAAAGTTACTCAATTCTAAACTTACATCAGGACCAGTAGTCATAGAGAGGTACTGCGTGGAAATAGATCCTTCAGTCCAACTCGTCCACGCTGACCAGATATTCTAAATTAATCTAGTCCCATTTGCCAGCACTTGGCCCAAATCCCTCTAACCCTTTCTATTCATGTCCCCCAACAAATGTCTTTTAAATTCTGTAATTCTACCAGCCTCCTCCACTTCCTCTGGCAGCTTATTCCATACACGCACCACAATCTGCATGAAAAATTTTCCCTTTAGGTCCCTTTTAAATCCTTCCCCTCTCACTCCAAACCCCTCCTGTTTGTCTATTTTAGATTCCAGCATCTGCAGTTTTTTATTTTGTCTCAATAAATGGTGGAGCAGATTCGATCGGTCAAAATATCCTAACTTCTGCTCCAATGGTCTTGTGGTCTTAGGTTTGTGCAGGTCTTGGGCTCAATGATCAGCAGCGCCCACTGGAAGCAAGGTTCATAGAAACATATAGCCACTACAGTGTGGAAATGGGCCCTTCAGCC
>NW_025169697.1:0-1754 GCF_004010195.1 Chiloscyllium plagiosum | reverse complement strand
TCCATGCCGACATCACAGCAAACTGTTTCAGCACTGAGTCATGTCCAAAACTCATTTCTTTCGTTGAAACATCATTCACTTTCACCAAATAAGATCAATGCTTTCCTGTTGTATCAGAATGATTTTATCAATTTATTCATTAACAATCTTCTATTGGTGCCCATTCCTGTCAGTCCTCCGCACATCGATCATTGCCATCTCCTGACCTCACCGATTCCCTCTTCTGTGTGTGATAACCTGGGCCATCCCCTTACTTGGACACCAGACTTTTCAGTATTCCAGCTCTTAACCCTTCTATCAGAAATCTGAAGTTTGAATCCCAAAGATAGGAGACTTGTTCCGGCACAGAATGCGACCATTTAGCTTTGATCTAATACCAGTTCAAATGTTGATAGTACTTCGGAGCATAGAATAATTAGTTATTTGAAATTTATTCTTAAAGGAATCTACTATAAAAGAAGTGATTGTTTCGGCAACCGTAGAGGATATCAATAAGTCTGCCGTTTGAATACGCTGGACAGTTTTGATCGCCTTACTTTAAAAGGTATACAGTTGCTTAGGAGGCAATTCAGAGGAGGTTCAGTCAATTGAGACAAGTAGTGAAGATTTTGCGAATGAAGAAGATTGAAGCAGTTAAACCTCTCATCTCCCAGTAGTTAGCAGAATGGGTGGAGAGGAATTCAGAATCTGCAAAATGATAATTACGATTGATAAAATTGACGTAGAGCAGATGATTCTTCAGATCCGCTTATGAAGAAAGTTAAAACATTTAGAGCCTCTAATCTTCCAGTAGTTGGAAGAATGAGCAGAGATTAAATCGGAGTTTGAAAAATGCTAAGTACGATTGATAAAGTCGATGTAGAACAGATGGTTCTTCAGATCGGGCAATGTAGAAGGACGGGTACACGTTTTAGAATGAAGGGTATAGATTGAAAGCAGAGATGAGGAAAAGTCACTTTTCTCAAGGTGTCCTCAATCTGTCCAACTTACTGACGCAGAATGCAGTTTATGTCGGGAAATTAAGTAAAGATAAAGAAGATAAGGACAGTTTTTTTACTGACTACGGGTTGAAGGGAGACTACTGGAATGTGGAGTTGGCGTTGAGATAAGTTCACTCATGATTGCATGAAATTAGCGCAGGCTTGAGGGATTGACTACCTTTCTCCTTTTCCTAGTTATTCTCCTCTCAAACAATATAGTCAACGCTGGGATCGATTTTTATAATGAGACACTGACATAATCCCTGCACCCTTCTCTCCAGCAACACCACTCTGTGACATCCACAATACAGAAATGATTCAAACTGTTCCCCGCATGCTGTATCTAATTGGATCGCCTATGCCAAGTAGTACTCACAGATTTGATCATGTTTTGCTGTGTGTATATTCGAGCAATGTCCGAATTTTAAAAGCATTTGTTTTTTGAGTTATTTGATGGCAGCCTACCATCCCCATCCCTTTCAGCACTACCAGACTTCCAAAAGTCCAGTGCCTCTGTTTTCCACCAATTGCAGCTGGTTAAAACATTGGCTTAGGAACAATGAAGGTGAAAAGTTGTAAAAAGGTATTTCGATGATTTCAACGCAATTGGGTAAAAGAAAAATATGGTTTGTTGAAGCATCATGTTTTAAGGAAGCTGTTTGAGTTAATTGACAACATGAGTTGTAGACAAAGGGCAACCCTTGGACGTGGTTTAATTAAATTTCAAGAAGGCTTTATACAAGGTGTTCCACCACGTAAATAGAATGTACATGT
>NW_025169696.1:0-1754 GCF_004010195.1 Chiloscyllium plagiosum | reverse complement strand
AGATGACAAAGCAGATATGTTTAGCTCAGGTAAACTAACTAAGTTACAGCAAAAAGATGAAAATTTAAAGCAATTGTATCAAAAGGCATACACAAAATTAATCCAAATGTATCCCTGATTGTTATTATCTTAATAATGATGTTTTAATGAGGAAATGGAGAACATCACATTCAGGCAGATGAGAAACGGGCAGACAGTTATCAAGTTGTATTGCCAGTGGGTTATAGAAAGGACATGTTGCGAGTATAGCACACGAGCTACCTGTATAGATTGTCTGTTTGAAATTCACATTATTTAATTGTCATCTCGGTATGTGACAAGTATTCAGTCAAGGATTAATTCTGTCCTTCTCAGTCACACAGACTTCATGTAAATATGCTTCATCCCGGTTGGAGAATTTGAGCTGTGTGCAGAGGCTGAACAGGCTGGAACTGTTTTCCCTGGAGAGTTACCTTATAGAAGTTTATAAAATCATACGGCACATGGAGAAGTGGTGGAGCCTGATACAATTATAACACTTAAATGGCATCTGAGTGAGTATAATGAGAAAGCCTCAAAACTTGCCCTTAAATACTTAGACTAAATGTAATGTTGAATTATAGAACACAAGAAAATAAACAGGGCAGGCAGGGAGGCATCAGGCCACAAAAGGGGGAACCTGGGATGTGCAGAAGATAAAAAAAACTGTTCTCACCAAGTGATAACAGAATGCTCTAAAGCATATAAGAATATTTGCCTTAACATCAATGAATCTATGTTAAAAAAAGACACAGAGTGATAACATTCACAGTTGGTAACTTTTGAATTTAATGACAGTATTTGATTGTGATCTCAGAAACTTTGTATCATCTCAGAAGCATGTCAAAAGCCTTGTAATAAACGGTCAGGTCCTACCAATTATAATGGATTCTTATTGTGTGTGTGAGTGCGTGAGTGTGTGTGTGTGAGGGAGAGTGTGTGAGTGTGAGTGAGAGTGTGTGTGTGAGACAGAGAGAGGTAAATGTTTGGAATTTATTTGCATTTTGGGACTTTATGATGATTTTGAGTAGCCACTACTGATTATGAAACATAAACTCTAAAATGTAATATTGAGAAGCACTTGTTGGGCCAAAGGGCCTGTTTCCACGCTGTAAATAAATAATCTAATCTAATCTTGAACTTACTTGGTGTTCCTATACACCTCAACTGACCCACTGTCAATTCTAACTCGTCAGATTTCTGTCGTCTTTGAATTTGAAACACAACCCTGAAAAGAAAGCATGTTTAATGTGAGACTAATGAATCATTTAAAATGTAACCTTTCAGCCTCAGTTACAGGATGATTTTGTGCTTAAGATAAAAAGCAGGAGTCTGCTCCGAGCTTAAAAACTATTGTAAACCTAACATTGAAGAGATTCTGACACAATCTGTCAGGAAGCCATTTTATGGTCAGTTTGCCCTCCTCGCTAAGATGCCATTTTATAAAACAATGATCTCTGATATGCAAGCTGTTCGAGGTTACCTTATGACCTCTCCCATTTAGTTTAGACTGATACCTCTTTATGACAGGGACTTACCTCACCAACAGGCAGTGACTCGGCTGGATCTATTTTTCCCACCTGATGGATGGCTAAGGGCCTACAGGAGTGATCAGTTAAGCGCGCACAGACTTGTTAATTAACTTCTCTTCCTTACGAATTGTTGCCTTTCCACTGTCTGTCTAATTAAGAACATGCAGTGTTTTTTTGTAAAGTTTTGTAAAAAGGAAGCCTGTT
>NW_025169695.1:0-1754 GCF_004010195.1 Chiloscyllium plagiosum | reverse complement strand
TGTACTAATTCGTCCATTTAATGATTTCCTAGCTGACACAATCATTTGAGGGTGCCCTGCTCTAATTCTCCCATTTCCTGGTGCCATGCACCCATTCTCTAATTTAGCTCCACTGTGCACCAGTTCTTCCATTCAGTATTTCCCTGCAACAATTCTCCCATTTAGTAGTTCGCTGCCAGAATGCGCTAATCTTGGTGATCCCTGCATCACTTCTCCAAATTACCGACGCTTCACATATCTTCCCTTTCGTGGTGAACTGCACCAACTCCCGCATTGCGTGGAGCCCTTTATTGAATCTCGACCACTAATCCTTTGCAACATTTGTCCTATTTACTGATTCACTGCCCGTGTTCTCCCATCTGCTCCAATTCTCGAAGTTATCAGCACCCTGCACCAGGTCTTTCATTTACTGATACCCCACACCAATTCTCAAAATCAGTGTTGCTTCACACGATTGCCCCCAATTACTGACGCCCTGAACAAGGTCTCCACTCAGTGCTGACTTACACCAATCCTCATACTGACTGATGCGCTTGCCCAATTTAGGGGTGCGCTACTCTAAACCTCTGAAAAGGTAATGCCCTGCCCCAATTCTCCCATTTCGTGCAATACAGCATAACTCACCCATTTAGCACTGAACTGCACCAATTCACCCATTATCTGCTGAAATGACTCACATTTAGATAAGCCCTTTCCCAATTTTTCCATTTAGTAGTTCCCTCCAATGATTCTCCAATTTAGTAGAGAACTGCCAGAATTCTTAAATTTTGGCGTGGACATGTTGGACTGAAGGGTGTGTTTCCGTGCTGTAGCTCTCTAAGGCTGTAATTAGTGTCCCGCTTCCCTGCACCAATTCTCCCATTTACCAATCCTGCACTAATTCGGGAATTTCACCAACTCACCCATTGAGGTTATCCTGCCCCAGTCCTCCCATTTAGAATTTACCAGCACCTGCATGAATTCTCCAATTAATGTTGGTTTGCCTGAATTCCTTCCATTTAGTTGTTCCCCGATACACATCTTCCACGTACGGGTGTCCTGCTGAATGTGTTTTTCATTTAGTGATGCACTGAACTGAATCTCCAATTTCCCAATTCTGGCAACATTTCTTCTTTTCCTGATTCCCTGCCCCTATTCCCCAATTTAGACATGCTCTGCTCCAATTTTCCAATATATTGGCACTCCCACCAATTTTCTAATGTAACGGCACTGTGCAGCAGATCTCCCATTTATTGATTCCCACAGAATCTCCCATTTACTCATATCCCTGTACTAATCCTTCCACTTACTGATGCCCGAGCCCGATTCTACCATTTAAGGGTGCGCTACTCCAATTCACCCATTTACTGTTGCCATGCACCAATTCTCTAATTTAGCTCCACTGTGCACCAGGTCTCTCATTTACTGATGGTCCACACCAATTCTCCAATTCAGTGTTGCTTAGCACCATTTTCCCCAATTACTGATGTCCTGAATACGTTCTCCATTCAGTTTTGTCTTACACCAATCCTCATAGTGACTGATGCCCTCACCCAATTTAGAGGTGCCCTCCTCTCATTCCCGCATCGAGTATTCTCCTGCCCCAATTTTCCCATTTGGTGCTCATTGCATCAATTCTCCAGCTATCAGATGTCCTTTTCCAAATTCTCTTGTTTCGATAAGTTCTTGCCCAACTTTTCCATCCAGTGGTTCATTGGAATGATTCTCCACGTTCGTGGAGCGCTGCCAGAAATCGAAAATTGAGACATAGACAA
>NW_025169694.1:0-1754 GCF_004010195.1 Chiloscyllium plagiosum | reverse complement strand
GCAGAAAAGGCTATCACGAGCGGGCATACTTGACAGTAATTGGAGGAAGAATGGGGAAGACACCAGAGATAGGTTGTTTACACAGGGAGTGTTGGGTGCGTGGAATGCAATGCCAGTGGTGGTAGTCGTGACAGATAAATTCAGTATATTTCAAATAATCTTGTATAGGCACACGGAAGATATTAAAATGAAGGATATGTAGAATAGTTTGATCTTGGAGTTGTATAAAATGACAGTACAACATTAAGGACCTAGGGACATATACTTTGCTGTACGACTCTATGTTCTGTGTATCCAGAACCCCACCGTTCGCATTCCAACGACAACAGGTTACAGCGTGGGCCACTGATGCACAGCGCGATTCCACAGGGTATTCCCTTCCTGCTCCATGATGTGGTAAAACTTCACTTTACATCCGACATGAGCTTGCAGCGTTAATTGGGACTTCTGTTTAAAGAATATCACCTCCACTCTTCAAGGATATAATTTTGCAGATATCACTTCCTAGAAGGAAGTGATTGGAATTGGGCCGTTTTAGGATATTTCAGATTGCAGATCTTTCCCCCAGACCATTCCCCAGCTCCTGTTTCCATTTCCCAGCCCAGCTGCAAAGATATATTTCATCCTTTATCTCTCTCATTCCAAAACACACCGACTCTTTTTGTCTGCATCATTTGTGCTTTTTAACCCCTTTGCCCAACAAACAATAACCTTCTGCTGTCAAACACTTCCATCTCCCCCCCCCCCCCCCGCCCCCCTCCCGCCACTTCAAACAACCACGACTCACATTGCTGTGTGTAGGATTGATTTACTGTCTCAAAAACCAATAATTGAAAGTTGGAGAGGGTGCGAGAAAGGGGCGAGAGAAAGAGATGGATAGATAGAGAGAGATATATATCCCTTGCAGACATTCACAGAATTGAAACGAGCAACCTGTGTCTAACTTATCCAAACATCATATTCAATCACCCTGGCCGATGAACATCACACAAATCATCTGACATTAGATCAAATCTTTGCAGAGATCCTCTTATTGAAGGTTTTAATGTCGACCTCGGGGAGTCCTGTGTGTAAGACACTCACTGCATATTGATGTATTTGTGACAAATGCCAAGATCCCAGTTGACAGGGATTAAACCTATTTACAAAAAATGACTGGGCTACAATCAAACAGGCATCAGTTAAGGTAAAGCCTCAAAACCCAGGATCCCTCGGAGAAAGTTAAACCTTGGGATAAATATACACACAACTCACATGAGACCCATCTGGTGCAGCCCGTTGACAAGGCCTCAGGCCTAAGGACCTTTCTCCCCGTCTGAACATTGTTCTTGTCCAAGGCCTTCCTCGTTCATATAATTTTGGATTTTCACGCTGCAGCTACCCCAACAAAAGTTGCTCTGGATAAAAGAGAGAACCGATTAGTTGAACCGGGAACGAGAGCATGTTGAAGGAATATTGCGCAGCAAGATACCGGATTTAAATTCACCCAACCACCCCCCCCCACCCCGCCAGCAGCAATGTATTCTAAGTCGGCGGTCGTCGAAATTAAATCGACCCGACTCAAAATTTAGCAAGAGCAAAGAAAATGTTTAATTTTAACCTCTGCAGGAACCCGAAACATTGGCAAGACGCCTCATGTAAGGGGCTCCTGATATCTCCCATATGTTAGAACATAGAACATAGAAGAATACAGCGCAGTACAGGCCCTTGGGCCCTCGATGTTGCGCCGATCCAATCCCACCTAAACTACACTA
>NW_025169693.1:0-1754 GCF_004010195.1 Chiloscyllium plagiosum | reverse complement strand
TTTCCTGCACTTATCCCAGATCCTTGCATGTTATCATATTTAAAGGTTGTAAGGTTTCCACCCTACACTACCTTCCCTGATGGAGGGTTGCATGTTTATAGTTTATATCACCTCAGGCTGAAGGAGCTTTTCAAAAGCTCAAACTCTTTGGCTAAAGGCACTCTCATCCCAATTTCCTGCACTTATCCAAGATCCTTGCATGTTATGATATTTAAGGGTTGTAAGGTTTCCACCCTGCACTACCTTCCCTGACAGAGGGTTGTATGTTTATAGTTTATATCATGTCAGGCTGAAGGAGCTTAACAAAAGCTCAAACTCTTTGGGCATTTTTTAAAATTTGTGGCATGGTGGCTCAGTGGTTAGCACAGCTAACTCACAGCACCAAGGACCCAGGTTCGATTCCAGCCCCAGATCTTTGTGGAGTTTGCACGCTCCCCCTGTGTCTGTGTGGATTTCCTCCGTGTGCTCCAGTTTCCTCCCACAATCCAAAGATGTGCAGGTTAGGTGAATTGGCCATGTTACAATTGTCACGGTGTTCAGGAATGTGTCGGTCAGGGGAAATGTCGAGTGATAGGGCAGGGGAATGGGTCACGGGGAGTTTCTCTTCAGTGGGTCGGTGTGGACTTGTTGGGCCAAATTGGTGATGTCTGTAATGAAATCTTTCAAACCAATCATTTTGTCTAGTGTCGTTTAGTTCTTGCACTCCTTGTTCGATAAATGTTTCATTTTTTCTGATAATATGAGTTCCCTGATGAGCTGTTAACCGTGTCCAATCAGGGAGTCCTGACTGACAGATAAAAAGGGGAGTGTCAAAAGGACTGATACTCTGGGACCTGATTCTGAATAACAACCTGCCAACCAACCCCCTCCTTCTGTCACCCTCAATCTCCCCATGCTTACTCTTGTGGCCCGGTCGATCCAGCCTGTGCCGCCTTTGGAAGAGGTTGACCTTCCCTCCATTCCTGATGAAGAGCTTATGCCCAAAATATTGATTATCTGGCTCCTCGGATGCTGCCTGACCTGCTGTGGTTTCCCAGCAACACACTGTCAACTCTGATCTCCAGCATCTTCAGTCCTCACTTTCCCCTTCCCCCCACTCACTCATTCCAAACAGAAATGACTGGTGGTGAGTTTAACCCTGAGGGTCATCACAGCTGAGGCAGAGGGAGAGAAGGTCACACCTTCATGGTGGTAGCACCCTTAATTAATCCACTGCAATCACTCTCGGGGCTGCAAGAATTCAACCTCCCTCACTCAGACAGCTCCCTCCCTGTAAGGTAATATTGCTGCACCTGGTTTAGGGCTAATTGACCATTGAAATACGACTATGGCTAGCCAGCACTGACTGGGCAGACAACCACAACTGCAATGACCCCGGCTCCTTGTAATTGGGGAGCACATTAGGAACTACAGAGTGCACTGCCTCTGAAATCCCTCCCTTTCTGAGAACACAGTCTCAGTATTCACCTTTCTCAGCTGCCATCTCAATTTCATGACAAATTCTGTGAACTATGATCCTGCCCCACTAGCTGCCTGATGAAGGAGCAGTGCTCCGAAAGCTTGTACTTCCAAAGAAACCTGTTGGACTATAACCTGGTGTTGTGCAATTTTTAACTTTGGCCACCTCAATGAGCTGCCATCTCAGGCTAAATTGTTTTTCATCTGAGATTTGAGAAGATTAAGGCCTAATCTTCAATCCCCATCACAAAGCCTATCACTTATCCATCACTTGGAGACACAGCAGGCAACACAGA
>NW_025169692.1:0-1754 GCF_004010195.1 Chiloscyllium plagiosum | reverse complement strand
TTTACTCTCAAAAACGCTTCATTTCCTCCATCTTCCAGATCCATTGCATTCTGGGACAGTAGCTGACACTGAGTCACAACCCTTTCAGTGTAGGAAGTTCTCCTCACCTCTGCTCCGCCTATCCCTAAATTGAGATCTCTTGTTTTGATTGGAACCACATGAGGAAATATCCAGAACCACAACTACATTGTCAATTCCCTTTAGCATCTTTCACAGTTCATCGACATCGCCTTTCGTTTTTCTAAACTGTAGAGAGTAATGCCTGAATTCCTCCATCTCTCATTGTACGAAAAAGCTCATCTATGGAATCAATCGAGTGAATCATTTCTGAACTGCTTCGAATGCAACGGCATCTCACCTCAAAGAACGTTCATAGTCCTCCTTTTACGATCTCACTAATGCCTTTCGTATTTGCAGCAACACTGTCTTCCCTTTCTCCTCTATTCTTTTGTAAATGAGCGCTTCAAATTCATATGACTGTCTCATCTGCTGTACCTGCATGCTGATTTTCTCTGATTAGCACGAGAACATCCAAATTCCTCTGAACTTAAGCATTCTGAATTTTCGCTCCATTCAGTAATAGGTTGCCTTTATGTTCAGCTGAAAAGAATGGATAACTACATATTTATCCACGTTAAATTTCACTGCCAAATGTTGCTGAAATCACGTCACCAATCAATATCCATTTTTTTAAAATTGTCTAATCATCAGTGCAACCTTCCTTTGCACTTGAATTAGTTTGATGTGAACATTTGTCTGTAGTATCTTCTGTCCCCTCCTACGTAATGAAGTAGATTAAAATAGAAATGGCCTACACTCTATGACCACAAAACTGCCAACCAGGAAACTCGACATCCCTATTCAATATCAATGCATTTTGTTGGTTCGCCAAACCTCGGTCCAAGCATATGAGTTATTTGTAACCGCAAAGGCTCTTATCCCATTGATTATACATTTATGCAGCACCTTATTAAACGCACTTCGTAGATCTACATTAAATAAATCACCAGAATCCCGATTATCCACCTCAATTGTCACATATTTAAAGAAGTCAAGCAAATAAATCAACCATGATTTCTCCTTCATAAAACCAAGCTGACCCCCATGGAGTGTGGTCTGACTTTGCGAATCTTTGCGAATATTAAGGAGTGATGAATTCCTTAATGAAGGATTTAACAATTTGTCATCAATCCCAGAAGATTGCTCAATACTTTTTATTCACCTCTGAAGATGATTATTCTCCGTTTAAAGGGAGAAATAGATCAGCCAGAAATCTTGGCACACATCAATAGCACAGGTGGAAAAGGCAATGTCGACCTCAAAAGTGATTCTTAGGAGTTAGGTTTAATGTTAAAAGGCAGGACAGTTCGTCTAGTAATCTCAAGATTGCTACCAGTTTCACGGGCTACTGATGTTAGGAATAGAGTGCGAGTGAAAATGAAGACGTGACTACGAGGGATGGCGCAATAGGGAGGACTTCAGGCCTGTGGATCATTGGGATATGTCTGGGGAAGGGGGTACATGTACAAGAAGGAAAGTTTGCACCTGAATTGGAGGGGCATCAATATCCTGGGCAGGTGGTTTGCTAGACCTCTTTGGGAGCGTTAAAATCAGTTTGGCGGAGGGGAGGGAATCAAAGATATGGATCTGAGGATGAAGTAGCAAGTACGCCAGAAGTGTCAGGAATAAGGGTGATGAACTTTCAGCATGGAAATGTAATCGGAAATGTTATGTTGCAGCCATTACGACTGGCA
>NW_025169691.1:0-1754 GCF_004010195.1 Chiloscyllium plagiosum | reverse complement strand
CCCTGAACCCCTCGATTACATTCCAGTCTGTCCCTCACTCTTGGGCACCTCATATGCTGTATGTAAACCACCCCGAAACCCTCGATTAGATTTCAGTCTCTCCCTCACTCCTGGGTATCTCATATGCTCTAAATAAACCACCCTGAACCCCTCGATTAGATTTCAGTCTCTCCCTCACTCCTGGGTACCGCATATGCTTTATGTAAACCACCCTGAACCCCTCGATTAGGTTCCAGTCTCTCCCTCGCTCCTGGTTATCGCATATGCTGTATATGAAGCACCCTGAACCCCTCGATTTAATTCCAGTCTGTCCCTCACTCTTGGGTATCTCATATGCTGTATGTAAACCACCCATAATCCCTCGATTAGATTCCAGTCTGTCCCTCACTCTTGGGTATCTTATCTGCTGTATATAAACCACTCCGAAACCCTCAATTAGATTTCAGTCTCTCCCTCACTCCTGGGTATCGCATATGCTCTAAATAAACCAGCCTGAACCCCTCGATTAGATTACAGTCTGTCCCTCACTCTTGGGTATCTGATATGCTGTATGTAAACCAACCAGAACACCTCGATTAGATTACAGTCTGTCCCTCACTCTTGGGTATCTCATATGCTGTATGTAAACCACCCATAAACCCTCGATTAGATTCCAATCTGTCCCTCACTCCTGGGTATCTCATATGCTGCAAATAAACCACCCTGAACCCCTCGATTTGATTCCAGTCTGTCCCTCCCTCTTGGGTATCTGATATGCTGTATGTAAACCACCCCGAAACCCTCGATTAGATTTCAGTCTCTCCCTCACTCCTGGGTATCTCATATGCTTTATGTAAACCACCCTGAACCCCTCGATTAGATTCCAATCAGTCCCTCACTCTTGGGCATCTCATATGCTGTATATAAACCACCCCTAACCCCTCATTAGATTTCAGTCTCTCCCTCACTCCTGGGTATCTCATTTGCTGTATGTAAACCACACATAAGCCCTCGATTAGATTCCAGTCTCTCCCTCGCTCCTGGTTATCTCATATGCTGTATGTAATCCACCCTGAAACCCTCGATTAGATTTCAGTCTCTCCCTCACTCTTGGGTATCTCTGCTGTATGTAAACCACCCATAACCCCTCGATTAGATTCCAGTCTGTCCCTCACTCTTCGGTATCTCATATGCTGTATGTAATCCACCCTGAAACCCTTGATTAGATTTCAGTCTCTCCCTCACTCCTGGGTATCTCATATGCTCTAAATAAACCACCCTGAACCCCTCGATTAGATTCCAGTCTGTCCCTCAGTCTTGGGTATCTGATATGCTGTATGTAAACCACACCGAAACCCTTGATTAGATTTCAGTCTCTCCCTCACTCCTGGGTATCTCATATGCTCTAAATAAACCACCCTGAACCCCTCGATTAGATTCCAGTCTGTCCCTCACTCTTGGGCATCTCATATGCTGTATATAAACCACCCCCAACCCCTCATTAGATCTCAGTATCTCCCTCACTCCTGGGTTTCTCATATGCTGTATGTAAACCACCCCGAATCCCTCGATTAGATTTCAGTCTCTCCCTCACTCCTGGGTATCTCATATGCTGTATGTAAACCACCCTGAACCCCTCGATTAGATTCCAGTCTGTCCCTCACTCTTGGGCATCTCATATGCTGTATATAAACCACCCTCAACCCCTCGTTAGATCTCAGTATCTCCCTCACTCCTAGGTTTCTCATATGCTGTATGTAAACCACCCCGAATCC
>NW_025169690.1:0-1754 GCF_004010195.1 Chiloscyllium plagiosum | reverse complement strand
CTGTTGGTAATTGTTTAATTATGGAGTTTCACAGTTTCCCTTAATTCCCAACAGTTTGTCACAAACTTGCATTGACAAGTGAAGATGATTATCTTAATTCCTAACTTTTCTGTACACTCTACGTTCCCTTTCCGTGATCCTTTGTAAAGGTACAAAGCTTTAAATGATCTGCTCCAATCGCTGTGTAATAGGCATGAGTGTCTGAATGGATTCACTCAGTTCCTGGCTTATATTCTCAATGGACTGAATGTCCCCATGGTGTTTCTACATTATAGTCTCGATGGCCGGAATGTCCTGATTTACAGATTCAAAATCTGCTTCTCCTCCTCCTGATAATACATCAGAAGCCGGAGGGATTGTGGAATATTCCTGTTGCTGTGCAACATTTTGCGGAGCTGAAAGGTCTCTTCATATTCCTTCACAACAGGCTCGAGATAATGAACAATCACCTGAAATGGGATCGAAGGAGTGATTTGTCTTCTTCGGTTCCAATACAACAGACTCATGGGTGAATTACTTCCACCTTTCCGTAACAAGTCTCAAATAATTTGATCTCCTTCTTTAATTCTCGTGCTGAATTGTCTCCTGTTATTCTAGTGGACCAATCTCTTTCAGTTCCTGTGTTAGAGACTTGAGAAGGCTGAATCGACTGATCCTGTCGCTGCATAACAGGATACCGGTGCCTCATGGCCTACTCTGCGTGCAGGGTTACAGACTCGAGGGGCTGATTGTCCCGTCCTTTAACTGTATATCAAGATTCAGGGACTGAATAACCTCGTCCTGTTCTGGTGTAACAGGGTCGAAGTCCTGAATACACTTCTGCTGTTCCTGTGTTACAGGCTGGAGAAATGGAATTGGCTGTGTAATTGGCTTCTATTGCTGACTCCTCCTGGTGTTCTACTTAAAATAAGGCCACTTTTCTTTCTTGTAAACTCCCATGCGTATTGGATCAACCTGATAATCCTTTCCATGTAAGTTAACCGCTTCATTGCAGGAATCAGATGGAGGAAGCATCTCTGATCTGTTTCCAATATAGCAATATCCTTTCTTCAGTGAGGAGACTAAATCTGTGCACACTACTCCAGATGTGATCTGATTAAGATCCTGTGCAGCATCAGCAACACCTTACCAGTCTGCTGTAAGGTTCCCAGCCAGGTTAGAGCACACTCAGCTGTCTGGGGGAATGCATAGCATTGTTGAAAGATCATTTGTCCTTCTCTACTCCAGCAGCATAGCGGGAGATCTGGTGAAAATGTCATAATAACACTTGAGAAGAATTAATGACGTGACGAGATTATCTCAACGTCCAAATAAGCTTCACCAAATATCTCACCTGAATCTACCATTAATCTCTCAAGAGTCCACATCGCTCAGATTCCACAGAATCTAATAAGGTGAATCTTAGAAACAGCAAGGAGAAGCAAAGATTGATGGAAGTTATATGTCAAAGTGAATGTTGCAATACAAATGTTGGGTATGTAATAAAACAGAAAATTAGATATCCAGGTTTGTGGGTACCGCAGTAATAATGAACATTTTCAAGCTACATCTAAACCGTGGTAACCCACGTGAATAACAATGCTGGGAAAATGGATTTATTTAGAGTATTTGAAATGGTTTCATTTAATAAAATGTTGAGCATTGATGTAGAGGTGAGGCTGTTTTGAAATTGATGTTATGTGATCAGAAGAGCCAATTGAAAACCCTGCTGAAAAGGAGGATTCAGGAATAGTAATAACAATATATTGAATTTT
>NW_025169689.1:0-1754 GCF_004010195.1 Chiloscyllium plagiosum | reverse complement strand
CTCAAACCAGTGTGTAATTTTTTTCAGTCAAGAGCTGAGTCAACTAGAATGCAAACTATGTGGAGGAAATGCATAATTGTTTTTGTATTAGCTAAAATCGTATGCAACAATGAAACGTGACTGCAAAACAATGGTAGATGTTACAGACAAATAGATAAGGTGCTGTGAGGATGTGGGTTAACTACTTGCACAAGCAGTAGTTATAAGCTTCTGTTTCCCACTTTTACAGAAACACAGGAACAAACCCCAATTAAAAGGTCATAAGGATCAGTATGGTTGGGGAAAGCACAGATGGAGGGAGTAGATAATGGTGATGAAAGGATATACCTAACAATGGGCCACAGCGGGATGTGGTCAAACGGCCTTGTGCGGCCAGAAATAAGCATTTTGGTACAGACAAGGCCCGATAAGGCAAGAGATAAACACGAGTAATGGGTGCCGGTCTTAGAGAAGTGGAAGATGTAAACGGGGAGGAGCAATGGGATAAAAAAGGAACCAAATTACATAGATATCGTGTATTCATTGAATTCAGTGTGTGTGTGTGTCACTGCCTTGTAGACAGTGGACATCGCACTCTCTTGCAAGGGTAAAATAAATGACACTACTGAATCAGATCTTGTCTAGGACTGAAATTATTGAACTGAGTGAGCTTTGTTTCTCACAATTACATTGTATGCAGATGATTGTCTTCTGTTTTTGTCAAATCCCGTAATTTCGGTAGTTCATGTGATGCAATGCGTTAATTCACTTGTTGCCTTTCTGGGCGATAAGATTAATTTTACAAAGTTGGAGGCCATACCTATGGAAGTTCTTAGGGAAATAACTGATACTGAGGGCAAATCTTGATTTCCTTTTAAATGGTCACTGGGGTGGTTTCCCTGTTTCAGTATCTTCATTATATCTGTCTTTGATCATTTTTTTTTAACATGAACTGTGACCATTTATTTGACAAAATTAAACCAAGTTGGGAGGCATTTCCAATCTCCTGTCGAGGTCGGATAGCTGTTATTAAAATGAATGTCCTTCCTCATATCCTACCACCCGTGTGAATGCTTTCTTTGATGTTTCCCAGACAGATATTTTAGAAACACAATGGCTCTTTTAGCTTTTATATTTGGTACCATAAGCGATTCTTTATCAAGCTAACAAAATTGCAACTGCTCCACAGATTGTGGGGAGTTGATCTCCCCAATTAAAAGCTATCAATTAAGCTCTTTTATCATCCTATGTTAGTGCCTGGGCCGCTGAGGACTCGGCGTCAATACGGCTAGACATTGAGCCCTCTCAGACAAAGTGAACCCTTATTAATCTGTTGTTCTTAGATAAAATGACAACATTTGTGGAGGAGTGTTAATAAATAATGATTATCAATACTGTTAAAACTTTAAGGGCAATGCGTCAGATCGAGGGCAATACAGCCAAAACCACGTTTCTTACCCCTTAAATTGGTATACCGGGTTGTCAACTGGGGAACATGGATTCCAGGTTTAAACTGTGGACAGCGAGGGGGTACCTTGCTTGGGTGATTTAGAATTGGTAGAATCCCTACAGTGTGGATACAAGCCCTTGGAACTCTGAAGAGTAACCCACCAAACCCATTCCCCTACCATCCTATATTGATCCTGACTGATGTCTGAACTTACAGATCCTGGAACACTATGAGCGATTTATCAGTTGCCGATTCATCTAACCTGCACATCTTTATGACTGTGCGAGGAAAACTACGCAGACACAGTTGAGAATATACTAACTCC
>NW_025169688.1:0-1754 GCF_004010195.1 Chiloscyllium plagiosum | reverse complement strand
CTCGCCCTGTTCTATTGTACTCCTCGCCATGTTTTATTGTACTCCTCGCCCTGTTCTATTGTACTCCTTGCTCTGTTCTATTGTATTCCTCGCTCTGTTCTATTGTACGCCTCGCCCTGTTCTATTGTACTCCTTGCTCTGTTCTATTGTACTCCTTGCTCTGTTCTATTGTACCCCTCACCATGTTCTATTGTACTCCTCGCCATGTTCTATTGTACTCCTCGCTCTGTCCTATTGTACTCCTCGCTCTGTTCTATTGTACTGCTCGCCCTGTTCTATTGTACTCCTCGCCATGTTCCATTGTACTCCTCGCCATGTACTATTGTACCCCTCGCTCTGTTCTATTGTACTCCTCGCTCTGTTCTATTGTACTCCTCGCCATGTTCTATTGTACTCCTTGCTCTGTTCTATTGTACTCCTTGCTCTGTTCTATTGTACTCCTTGCTCTGCTCTATTGTACCCCTCGCCATGTTCTATTGTACTCCTCGCCCTGTTCTATTGTACTCCTCGCTCTGTTCTATTGTTCTCCTCGCTCTGTCCTATTGTACTCCTCGCTCTGTTCTATTGTACTCCTTGCCCTGTTCTATTGTACTCCTCGCCATGTTCTATTGTACTCCGCGCTCTGATCTATTGTACTCCTCGCTCTGTTCTATTGTACCCCTCGCCCTGTTCTATTGTACTACTCGCCATGTTCTACTGTACTCCTCGCTCTGTTCTATTATACTCCTTGCTCTGTTCTATTGTACTCCTCGCTCTGTTCTATTGTACTCCTCGCTCTGTTCTATTGTACTCCTCGCACTGTTCTATTGTACTCCTCGCTCTCTTCTATTGTACTCCTTGCTCTGTTCTCTTGTACTCCTTGCTCTGTTCTATTGTACTCCTTGCTCTGTTGTATTGTACTCCTTGCTCTGTTCTATTGTACTCCTCGCCCTGTTCTATTGTACTCCTCGCTGTGTTCTATTGTACTCCTCACCCTGTTCTATTGTACTCCTTGCTCTGGTCTATTATACTCCTCACCCTGTTCTATTGTACTCCTCGCTCTGTTCTATTGTACTCCTCGCCCTGTTCTATTGTACCTCTCGCCCTGTACCATTGTACTCCTCGCTCTGTTCTATTGTACTCCTCGCTCTGTTCTATTGTACCCCTTGCTCTGTTCTATTGTACTCCTCACCCTGTTCTATTGTACTCCTTGCTCTGGTCTGTTGTACTCCTCGCCCTGTTCTATTGTACTCCTCGCCCTGTTCTATTGTACTCCTCGCCCTGTTCTATTGTACCTCTCGCCCTGTACCATTGTACTCCTCGCCCTGTTCTATTGTACTCCTCGCTCTGTTCTATTGTACTCCTTGCTCTGTTCTATTGTACTCCTCGCCATGTTCTATTGTACCCCTCGCCCTGTTCTATTGCACTCCTTGCTCTGTTCTATTGTACTCCTTGCTCTGTTCTATTGTACTCCTCTCTCTGCTCTATTGTACTCCTCGCCCTGTTCTATTGTACTCCTCGCTCTGTTCTATTGTACTCCTCGGCCTGTTCTGTTGTACCCCTCACCCTGTTCTATTGTACTCCTCGCTATTTTCTTTTGTACCCCTCGCTCTGTTCTATTCTACTCCTTGCTCTATTGTATTGTACTCCTTGCTCTGTTCTATTGTACTCCTCGCCATGTTCTACGTACTCCTCGCTCTGTTCTATTGTACTCCTCGCTCTGTTCTATTGTACTCCTCGCTCTGTTCTATTGTACCCCTCGGTCAGTTCTATTG
>NW_025169687.1:0-1754 GCF_004010195.1 Chiloscyllium plagiosum | reverse complement strand
TCGAACAAGTTAACTCACTCATTTAGTGAATCCAACGACACTCTATCAAACAGACAGCACATGATAAATCAATGACTAAGGTACTCTCATTCGTACTTCTCAATCAAACTGTACACATGCACTCCATGAACCAAACTGTAAGTGTTAATTCAATCAGAGAGATTCTCTCATTCATTCAACGTTTCAAACTCAATGCTTCCATTCAATTATACAAACTGCATTCATTGTAGCATTGAATCTAACTACGATTATTCGGTTGTTTCAATAGAACAAATGTAACTGTGAATCCTACTGCACTCATTCATTTAATGAAACAGACTGCATATGATGATTCAATGAAGGAGTTTCACTCATTCGTTCAAAGCTTAACGCATTGATTCAATCAAACAAACTGCACACATTTAGTCCATGAAACAAAGTGCACCCGTTCATTCAAAGAGTAGAGCTCTTCTCTATCATTCAATGCCAGAATCCTAACGCATTGATTCAATTAAACATATTGCACACATTTAATTCATGAAGAAAACTGCATTTGTCAATACAATTAATACAGCAAGTCATTCATTCAATATCACAAGCTTCACATATTGTCTCATTCAGACTGCACACATTCACTCCATGAACCAAACTGCACGTCTTAATTCAATGAGTAAAGCTTCTCTCATTCATTCAATTGGGTCAAGCTTAACTCAATCATTTAACGAAGCAAACTGCATTGTTGATTGATTGAATCAAACTGTAATGATTGTTTCAATGAATCAAACGTTATTCAATGTTTCAATGAAACAAACTGAACACGCTTATTAAGTGAATGAAACTGCCGTTTATTCAACGAAAGAGGCTGCGGTTGTCAATTCAAAGAGTACAGGTTCTCTCTTTCGTTCAATGCCTCAAGCTTAACGCATTGATTCTATCAAACAAATTGCACACATTTTGTTGAATTCAATGAACACTGCTACTCTCTTTCTCTCAATGTCACAAGATTCACACTTTGTCTCAACCAAACTGTACACATTCACTCCATGAACCAAACTGTACGTGTTAATTCAATCATAGAGATTCTCTCATTCTTTCAACGTTTCAAGCTCAACGCTTCCATTCAATTATACAAACTGCATTCATTGAATCATTGAATCTAACTACGATAATTCGATTGTTTCAATAGAACAAATGTAACTGTGAATCCCATTGCACTCATTCATTCAATGAAACAGACTGCATATGATGATTCAATGACTGAAGTTTCTCTCATTCGTTCAAAGCCACAAGCTTAACGCATTGATTCAATCAAACAAACTGCACACATTTAGTTCATGAAACAAACTGCACCTGTTCATTCAATGAGTAGAGCTCTTATCTTTCATTCCTTGCTTAACGCTTTACTTCAATGAAAAAACCTGCATTCATTCATTCATTGATTCATATTTTAATCATTCATTGAAAGAAACAAACGCAATTCATTGATTTAATTGTAGAAATTTCACTCTTGTGGATTTAACTGCATTCATGCAATTAATGAATCGAACTGCAAACATTCATTCAATGAGGAACACTGCAAGTCCTGTTCCAATGAATCTAGCTTTTGCCATTCATTCAATGAAAGAAACTGCACGCGTTAATACAATGATACAAACTGGATGCATTTATAAAATGAAACAGACTGCATGTGTAAATTCAATAAGTAAAGCTTTTCTTGTTTATTCAATGTCGTGAGCCAAACTCTTTCATTCAATGAAACCAACTGCATTGAATCA
>NW_025169686.1:0-1753 GCF_004010195.1 Chiloscyllium plagiosum | reverse complement strand
TATGACGGTAACAAAGCTTTCATAAAGACACTTAACCTAAATGCTGGCAGCTTTCGGAACAAGGTTAGAGAGTACTGGCACAAATCATCACAAAAGAATATGCTTTCGGAACTATTACAGAGACATGGTTACAGGATGGTCACAACTGGGAGGTAAATATCTCGGGGTAACAGACTATTCAGAAGGACAGACAGGAGTGTATAGAAGGTGGTGTCGCTCTGATATCAGGGCGGTGTTGCAAAGTGTTATGGGTAGTAGGAAGAATGAGTATGAATCCATTTGGGTGGAAAATTGAAATTCTAAGAAAACGTTTTCTGCTAGGCCTAGTCTCTCGGCCACCAAATAATAACATCACACTGGGGCGGGCAAGAAACAAAGAAATAACTACAGGCGGTCAAAATGGGCCGGATCTTATCATGCGGGATTTCAATCTACCATCGAGATTGGTCGACCCAGCTCGGTCAGGGGAGCCTTGAGGAGGAGTTCGTTGAGTGTATTTGCAATAGTTTCCTTAAACAGTTTGTAACGGAAGCGGCGAGGGAGCAAGCTCTCCTGGCCTTGTGGAATGAGGCAGGAATAATGAATGAGCTCATCGTTCGGGATCCCCTTGGAAGGAGTGATCCCAGTATGTTTGGATTTCGAATACAGATGGAGAGTGTGAAGTTAAAATCCAATCCCAGACTCCTTTGCGTGTTCAGCGGGGACCACAATGAATAAGGAAGGAATGGCTAAAGAAGACTGGAACCAAACTGGTACAACTGGCGAGCAGTGGAGGACTTTCAAAAAAATGTTTCAAAGTGCTCAGCAAAAGTATGTTCCAGTAAAAAGAAAGGACTGTAAGAAAAGATGCAATCGCCCTGGGTGTCTCAGGAAATCAAGCAGGCGATCACATTGAAAGATGAGACATACAAATTGGTCAAAAACAGCATGAAATTGGAAGATTGAGAAAGCTTTAAAGGTCCAAGCATGAAATTGGAAGATTGAGAAAGCTTTAAAGGTCCAAAGAAAAGCTCAAAAAGATATAAAAAAACCGTACGAAAGAACAGGAGAGAAAAGCAGTAGCACAGAATTAAAAGACAGATAGCAGAAGTTTCTGTTATAATTTTAAGTGAAAAAGAGTGGCTAAGGTAGAGGTTGGTCCTTTAGAGGATGAGAAGGGGCATTTAGTTATGGGATGTGATGAAATGGCCGAGGCATTGAAGATGTATTTTGTATGCGTCTACACAGTGGAGGGCAGGAATAACATGCCAGTGATTGACAAAGAGACGAAGGTAGGTGAGGACCTGGAAACAAACATTATTACAGAAACGCTAGTGTTGGGCAAGCTCAGGGAGCTCAGGATAGACAAGTCTCCTGGCCCTCCTGGAATGCATCCCAGGGTACTAAAAGAGACAGCAGGGGATAAAACAGGTGCACTGGCGGTAATGTTCCAAATTTGCTGGACTATGGGGCAGTTCCAGCAGATCGTAAAACAGTAAGTGTGGTGCTATTGTTTGTAAAGGAAGGCACACACAAGATAAGTTAGCATAACATCTGTAGTGGGGAAGATGTTTGAGTCTTTTATCAAGGAAGGCATCACGACAGAAATTGGACAGACGCAGCATGGGCTCATGGAGGGCAGGAAAGGCTTTCACAGATCTTTTGGTATTCCATGAACACATTATGAGCATGGTGGACAACGGGGACCTAGTGGATGTTGGGAACCTCGCTTTCCAAAAATAATCCTTCAACAAGGTGCCACCTAAGAGGCTGA
>NW_025169685.1:0-1753 GCF_004010195.1 Chiloscyllium plagiosum | reverse complement strand
TTCACCAGGACCTGTACTCTTCCATGTATCTGTATAACCCCAAAACACCACTTATCATTGCAACCGTGTCCAGATCACTCATTTCTTTTATTGTTTCTTTTTCAATAGTCTCTCTGAGAATTTAGAATAGTGAGAATGGAGGTTCGGGCAGTTGAATGTTCCTTCTGCAGAATGTGGGAGGTAAGTGTCACCACTAGTGTCCCTGCTGACTACATCTGCGGGAAGTGCACCCAACTCCAGCATCTCGAAAACCACGTCAGGGAAATGAGGCTGGAGCTGGATGAACTCCGGATCATTCAGGAGGCGGTGGGAGTTATTGAGAGGAGTCACAGGGAAGTAGCTGCACCTAAGGTACAAGAAGGAGGCAGGTGGATTACTCTCAGGGGATGAAAATGGACCAGGCAGACAGTGCAGGGAACTCCTGTGGCCATTCCCCTCAATAACAAGTATAACATTTCGGATACTGTTGTGGGGGGAACGACTTACCAAGGGTAAGTCATGGGGAACAGATCCTTGGCACAGAGTCTGTCCCTGTTGCTCAGAAGGGAAGCGGGGAGATGAGCAGAGCATTAGTAACTGGAGACTCCATAGCTAGGAGGACAGATTGGAGGTTCCAATGGAGAGAGACTCACAGTTGGTGTGATGCCTTGCAGGTGCCAAGGATTGGGATGTCTCGGATCATGTTTTTGGGATCCTTGAGGGGGAGGGGTAGCAGCCCCCAAGGTGGTCCACATAAGCACTAACAACATCATTTGGAGAAAACAGGATGGTCTCCACCTGAACCAGAGAGGTACCAATATCCTGGGCGGGGGAGGAGGGCAGTGTGTGGAAATTTGCTAATGCTCGTTGGGAGGGTTTACACTAATTCAGCAGGGGGATCGGAACCTGAACTGTAGTTCCAGTGTCCAAGAGGTTGAGAGTGGTGAGGTCAGAAATATGTTTGCAAGGTTGAAAGAGTGCATCGGCATGCAAGAAGTGGTTTGAGGTGTGTCTACTTCAGTGCCAGGAGCATCCTGAATAAGGTGGGTGAACTTGTAGCATGAGTTGGTACCTGGGACTTCGATGTTATGGCCATTTCGGAGACATGGATAGAGCAGGGACAGGAATGGTTCGTGCACGTTCAGGGATTGAGATGGTTCAGTAAGAACAGAGAAGATGGTAAAAGAGTGGGAGGTGTGGCGTTGTTAGTCAAGGACAGTACTACGGTGTCAGAGGGTACATTAGACGACTCGTCTACCAAGGTAGTTTGGACTGAGGTTAGAAACAGGAAAGGAGATATCACCTTGTTGGGACTTTTCTACTGGCCTCCAAATAGTTCCAGAGATGTAGAGGAAAGGAGAGCAGAGATTATTCTGGATAGGAGCGAGAGTAACAGAGTAGTTGTTATGGGGGTCTTTAACTTTCCAACTATTGACTGGAAATACTATAGTTCGAGTATTTTAGATGGGTCAGTTTTTGTCCAATATGTGCAGAAGGTTTTCTTGACACAGTGTGGAGACAGGCCAACAAGGGACGAGATCATATTGGATTTGGTACTGGGTAAAGAACCTAGCCAGGTATTAGATTCAGAGGTTAGTGAGCATTTGGTGATAGTGCCCACATTTGGTTGTGTTTACTTTAGCAATGGAAAGGGTTAGGTATATACCATGGGGCAAGAGTTATAGCAGTGGTATAACTGTTGCAATCAGGATGCAATTAGGAAAGATTTAGGATGCATAGAATGGGAAAGGAAACTTCAGGGGATGGGCACAAT
>NW_025169684.1:0-1753 GCF_004010195.1 Chiloscyllium plagiosum | reverse complement strand
GTGGGGTGGGGGTGGGAGTTTGCGGTCTAACCCCCTGAAAAATCCCGCACAATGAGTACTCTCTGCGTCCAGACACGGGAAACAAATCCCCATTTAAACGACTCTTGACTGCAACAAAACAGGACACTGCCAGGAGAAAGGCCATAATTTTCTGAGAAAGGAACCAGGAACTGCCTTGAAGCCGTTAAACTTTTCAGGGGCAGATCTGCAGTGGGACACCCTTGTCAAAGACAAAGCCGAGTGGCTGAATGGCCTCGTGGTTGCTATAGTCCTGTATGACTTGAGTGGGAGGGAAAATATTGAAACGATTAGGAAGTTGAGAAATTCACTGAATTGATTCTACTTTAACGTGACAACCTGGAGGGAAGAAGAAACTTGTGATAAGTAGTTTTAATATTATCTACATTGAAGTGACCATAACTTGAGTGAATATTTCAAAGGCTTCTGTTGATATTGAGGCTCTTTACTGTAATTAACTGAACTTATGGCAGTTTTTAAAAACTCAACAAGAGATCCCATCCACTTACTTGAACAGCTTGATCCTCCAGTTTAATGATGAATCACCTTTTTACAAAATTCTGGATTAGTGGTGCTGGAAGAGCACAGCAGTTCAGGCAGCATCCAAGGAGCTTTGAAATCGACGTTTCGGGCAAAAGCCCTTAATCAGGAATAAAGGCAGAGAGCCTGAAGCGTGGAGAGATAGGGGAGGGGATGAAGGTGATAGGTCAGGGAGGAGAGGGTGGAGTGGATAGGTGGAAAAGGAGATAGGGCAGGTAGGACAAGTCCGGACAAGTCATGAGGACAGGGCTGAGTTGGAAATTTGGAACTAGGGTGGGGAAAGGGGAAATGAGGAAACTGTTGAAATCCACATTGATGCCCTGGGGTTGAAGTGTTCCGAGGCGGAAGATGAGGCGTTCTTCCTCCAGGCGTCTGGTGGTGAGGGAGCGGCGGTGAAGGAGGCCCAGGACCTCAATGTCCTCGGCAGAGTGGGAGGGGGAGTTGAAATGTTGGGCCACGGGGCGGTGTGGTTGGTTGGTGCGGGTCTTGCCTATTCAATCTTGTTCCAACATCACAAACATTTGAATGTTATAGTGGCAGCTAGACTGATTACAAATCAGACAACACTCTGTTTATAGCCCAACAGACTTATTAGTAGTTGCAGTTTTTGGATGCTGCTCCTTCATCAGGTAGTTATGGAGCAGAATCATAAGACACAGTCTATAGGAAAAGATTCGTTTCATGCATCTGAAAAGATACATTGAACAAACTTAGATTGCTGTTAAGTCTTTCACTTTTAGAATAAGTTGCAGGATTTGGTTCATTAGTCGAGGTGGAATTTAGACATTAATGTAGATCAAGGTTTTTGTCTGGGGACACTGGTTCAAACATGACCATGGCAGCTGGTGGAAATTGCAAGTTAATCCTCAATGATGTCCTGAATGCTTCATTTTTAAATGAAAAGACCCATCTGGTTCACCAATGACCCTTTTTAAAAGAGGGCATGGCTTTATTTGGTCTGGTCTGTGTGTTCACAGCAATGTGGTTGACTGTCCTCTGACATAGATTAACAATTCATGCAACACAAGTGTAAGGGGAGATAGGAAAAAAAATCTTAAATGCTGACCTTGCCAGAAACATTCCATGGATAAGGTTCCACAGATTCCAGCTTGGAAGTAGGCAGTAACAAACTAAGGGGACAGCATAAAAAAGGCTGACCACTCAATACTGCATAGAAGAGACAAAGATGTCACAA
>NW_025169683.1:0-1753 GCF_004010195.1 Chiloscyllium plagiosum | reverse complement strand
GACTGACCCTCCTGGGGACAGCACTGAATACAGAAACACCAGACTGACCCTCCTTGCGAAAGCACTGAATACAGAGACACCAGACTGACCCTCCCGAGGACAGCACTGAATACAGAGACTCCAGACTGACCCTCCTTGCGAAAGCACTGAATGCAGAGACTCCGGACTGACCCTCCTGGGGATGGCACTGAAGACAGAGACTCCAGACTGACCCTCCTGAGGACAGCACTGAATACAGAGACTCCAGACTGACCCTCCTGAGGACAGCACTGAGTACAGAGACTCCAGACTGATCCTCCTGAGGATAGCACTGAATACAGAGACTCCGTACTGACCCTCCTGAGGACAGCACTGAATACAGAGACTCCGGACTGACCCTCCTGAGGAAAGCACTGAATACAGAGACTCCAGACTGACCCTCCTGAGGACAGCACTGAGTACAGAGACTCCAGACTGATCCTCCTGAGGATAGCACTGAATACAGAGACTCCGGACTGACCCTCCTTGCGAAAGCACTGAATACAGAGACTCCAGACTGACCCTCCTGGGGACAGCACTGAGTACAGAGACTCCGGACTGACCCTCCTTGCGAAAGCACTGAATACAGAGACTCCAGACTGACCCTCCTGCTGACAGCACTGAAGACAGAGACTCCAGGCTGACCCTCCTGGGGACTGCACTGAAGCAGTCCCATTCTGCCATTTAACTCAGGTCCTGTCTTCTCTCTCGGGTAAATGTAAAATATTCCACAGGTGTCATTCTGGAGCAGAGCAGGAATGTCCTCTCTGGTGTCTGGATCAACATTCACCCAACAAACCAAAATCACTCAGGATCAGTTTGGCGAGTCACTCTTCCTTGCTGTTTGTGGGATCCTGCTCTGCATCAATTCGGGGCTGCATTTTGTACAACTGGGACTACCCTTAAAAACCTTTCATTGTTTATAAAATACTTTAAAATGGTGAAAAATGCGACACAAATGAATGTCCTCCTTCCTTTCTGCCTACTCAGCACTCAAAAAAATTCACGTAAACGACCATTTGGAAAATATTGGTGATAAACCAATGATTAAAGACTTATTCCTGTAAGTACAAAGTCTATGGCTTTAAGTGATCTAGCAGCAGTTTCCTTTAGTGAATATTTTTCTTGAATAAAATGTGCTTCCTTCCCAAATTCCTGACCTCAATCTCTCGCACATAAATACACTTGCCACATGAGCTTTTAGAGTGGGGAGCCTTTGGAAATCTCTGCCACAGAAAGTATTTGAGGCCAAAACATTGAATGTTTTCAAGACAGAGTTAGACATAGGCTAAGGCTAAAGGGATCAAAGGCTATGGGGAGAAAACAGGGAACAGGGGACAGAGCAGGATGAGCATTCACCACCATAACAAATGGCAGAGCAGGATTGTAGGGCCGAATAGCCTACTCCTACTCCTATTTTCTATGTTTCTATATCTCTATGTTTTCAGTTCATACAGGAATTACTATGGGTAACTGTGTACATGAGTGTGTATATCTGTTGGTGAGTGTGAGACAATTAGTGTACCTGTGAATGAGTGGGCGCGAGCGAGCATGTGCATGCGTGAATATCAATGTATGTGTTTGTATGTGAGTTTGTGCATAAATGAGGGTGTGTATGCTTGAATGAATGTGATTGTGTCCATGTTGAGCTATAGGGAGAGGTTGAATAGGCTGGGGCTGCTTTCCCAGGAGCATTGGAGACTGAGGGGTGACCTTATAGAGGTTTATAAAATCA
>NW_025169682.1:0-1753 GCF_004010195.1 Chiloscyllium plagiosum | reverse complement strand
CTGCATGTGTGGCTACTAAGGATAGCTGGTCGTATGGTTTCGTGGCTAGTTGGTGTTCATGGATACGGATCGTCAGCTGTCTTCCTGTTTGTCCTATGTAATAAATTCCGGAGGAAACAACACAGGAGCGCTTCACAGGAGGCTCCCAAGCACTGAGGATGTCACCGAGACAGGGGAAAAAACGTCTGCAACACAAATTCCCACAAACTTTGATCAATCAGCACTTGTTGAGATAAGACACTATTAATGTTTTGGGTCCAGTGATTCTTCTGGACATGAAATTATAACGCTGTTTTCTCTCCATAAAAATGACAGACTTGCTGAACGTTTCCAGCATTTTTGTCTTTGTTTCTGGTTTTCAGCATCTGCAGCGGTCTATTTTCTTAACAGATTGACCTTTATGTTGTAACTAATTTTGTGTTGCACCTGTCCTGACATTGCGTGATCCGCATATTGCAGAGTTTGTGCGAAGATTTGTAGCTCGGGTGCTCGTTGCTGTGGTTCTGTTCGCCGAGCTGGAAGTTTTTGTTGCAAACGTTTCATCCCCTGGCTAGGCGACATCATCAGTGCTTGGGAGCCTCCTGCGAAGCGCTTCTTTGATGTTTCCTCCGGTGTTTATAGTGGTCTGTCCCTGCCGCTTCCGGTTGTCAGTTTCAGCTATCCGCTGTAGTGGTTGGTATATTGGGTCCAGGTCGATGTGTTTGTTGATGGAGTTTGTGGATGAATGCCATGCCTCTAAGAATTCCCTGGCTGTTCTCTGTCTGGCTTGCCCTATGATAGTAGTGTTGTCCCAGTCGAATTCATGTTGCTTGTTGTCTGCGTGTGTGGCTACCAAGGATAGCTGATCGTGTCGTTTCGTGGCTAGTTGATGTTCATGCATGCGGAATGCTCGCTGTCTTCCTGTTTGTCCTATATCATGTTTAGTGCAGTCCTTGCATGGTATTTTGTACACTACATTCGTCTTGCTCATGTTGGGTATCGGGTCCTTCGTTCTAGTGAGTTCTTGTCTGAGCATGTCTGTTGGTTTGTGTGCCATCATGAGTCCTCGGGATCGCAGTAGTCTGGCTGTCATATTGCAGAGTCAGCTCTATTGTATATCTAGCCACAAGCTGTACTTGTACTGAGACTTTTCATGGAGACAGTGTAAGAAAGTTTTCCTTAACATCTAAACGGCTGAAAGACCTGTTCTGGCACACTTTGATGGGGCTTTATCCAATGAATATCCAACCCCTTGCCGAAAATCGTCTGTGAATTTGAAAAGTCCTGTTGTCGCAAACGTTTTACACCATAGCTCACGCTGTGATATATCTGTCTGTAAATTTTTTTGGAGGGAGCAGCGCTTACTATATTTTGTTCTTTATTTAATGCTGTAGTCCTGTGCGAGAGTTAAATGAGGGTGGGGAGGCTGACTGTCATTGTGCATCTAACACTTTTATGTTCCTATCATAAGAACTTTTGATGGAAGAGATTGCAGAAGTAGCTTTTTGTCCATATAGCCTTACGCTGCACTTGTCCATAGTTATTTGATGGAGGCATTGTATAGGTAGCTTTACATTGAGTTTCCTTTCGTTCATTGCTAGTGGAATAAACAACACTCTGTTTTTGAACTCTCCCTGTGTCTTTCATGGGAATATTTAATGATACAATGCGGTGGGAGCTTTATATCCGTTTTGAAATATTAGAGGAAAATTTAGTCTCTACTAAAACTATGCTGCACCCTCACTAGAATGATTGATGCCGAACGTGGTGTGAC
>NW_025169681.1:0-1753 GCF_004010195.1 Chiloscyllium plagiosum | reverse complement strand
CAGACATCTCCGACCACTCGGATTCATGACAGCACATAAACTGACAGCCACGCTCAGACAACAACTCACCAGAACAAAAGACTCAACCACATCATGTGGAAAACAAATATAGTTTACAAGATTCCATGCAAAGGCTGCACGAAAAGTCGACAGTACAGGATAAACAGGCAGACAACTAGCAATCTGTAACCATGAACAACATCTACCCATTAAACACTATCTCTGGTACCCACACAAACACAGATGACAAGGACGATAAAATCGACTGGGACAGCACAACGGTCATAGTACATCTAAACAGAGGTCAGCCAGAGAAATTCAACAAACACGGCACTCATCCACGGACTCCACCAATTAACACATTGACATATGCCTATCACTGCAGCGAACAATCAGAACGGTCAAACAAAAACAGCAGAAACAGAGCCAAATACATTCCAGAAGACACAGTACAGCAGCGCTTCACAGGTGGCTCCAACGCACTGAAGATGTCAACTAGACAGAGGATGTAACGCCTGCAAATCAACTTCCCAGCTCGGCGAGCTGCGACAATCGGCAGCCGAGCTACAAAGCTTTCCGTAAATCTTGAACGGAAGTGTAATTCCTGCCGAAATTTGAGAGCATCCTGTTTATGTCATTCAGTTCCTGCAAGCAAAAACTTTGTTGTGATTCTGTTCGCCGAGCTGGGAATTTGTGTTGCAGACGTTTCGTCCCCTGTCTAGGTGACATCCTCAGTGCTTGGGAGGCTCCTGTGAAGCGCTTTGTGCTGTTTCCTCCGGCATTTATAGTGATCTGTATTAGATTAGATTACTTACAGTGTGGAAACAGGCCCTTCGGCCCAACAAGTCCACACCGACCCGCCCAGACCCATTCCCCTACATTTCCCGCTGCACCGAACACTACGGGCAATTTTTTTTTTAGCATGACCAATTCACCTGACCTGCACATCTTTGGACTGTGGGAGGAAACCGGAGCACCCGGAGGAAACCCACGCAGACACGGGGAGAATGTGCAAACTCCACACAGTCAGTAACCTGAGGCAGGAATTGAACCCGGGTCTCTGGCGCTGTGAGGCAGCAGTGCGAACCACTGTACCACTGTGCCGCCGTGCCACTTCCGGTTGTCAGTTCCAGCTGTCCGCTGCAGTAGCCGGTATATTGGGTAGAGGTCGATGTGCTTGTTGATAGAATCTGTGGATGAGTGCCACGCCTCTAGGAATTCCCTGGCTGTTCTCTGTTTTGGCTTGTCCTATAATAGTAGTGTTGTCCCAGTCAAACTCATGTTGCTTGTCATCTGAGACAGATCCCGGGTTCAAATCGCCGTTTCGGACGTGAATGACAAGACGGTCCGCATGTCAGAAACCGCATCCCGGGGACAGAATGACAAGCAGATGTTCTGAAAATTCTTTGCTGCTGGCAATTCTTGGAGCAATGTGGAATGTACTTCACACTGAGCAAGTTTCAGCTGGCTCAGAGTCTCCAGTGTACATTGCTCTCTTTCCCGCCAGCTCTTTCCTATTCACTCAATGTCGTCATTAGCAGCTTTCCCGTATAACGGCGCATTGTTGTGCACCTCGCCTTCTCATCTGCTTCCCAAAAAACTTCGACGTAAATATTTCACATTGATGCACAGGCCCAATGTGCACAGTTGAGATGACACACTCGTGGAGCTCTGCGGGGTCTTCTCCTGTTCTCTGTACCCCATGTTGAGGAGGGCAATTCTTGTCACTGGTCACTCCGGTGTCAGAGAAAAG
>NW_025169680.1:0-1753 GCF_004010195.1 Chiloscyllium plagiosum | reverse complement strand
CTGATCTCAAGCATCTGCAGCCCTCACTTTCTCTCAAGTAAATCTGTGCATGGTGCCCTCCCCTCACCGGAATGAGCAAGGATGTGATGTGTATATCTGTGTGTCAAAACAGAGGCTCAGGCAGCAATGAAGGTTTCTTGTCTTGTTTTGATGGTGTAGGAAGGAGCTCCTGGGACATGTGAAGACCTATAACTATTACTATGAAGGCCAGACAGCTCAACTCCGGCATCGTGAGGTAAGCTTGGACCCATGTGATGGATAGCATGGAATTTGGACTGAATGCCCCCTGTATTTGTGAGCCCTGACTCCACCCTGTGATATCCTGCTGTGAAAGCTGTTCCCCTGCACCTCCCTCCCCGCCTGGTGGTTCACCAAGTGTGCAGGCGTTGGGGTTTTGCTGGAAAAGGCAAGGTGACAGTGTCCCTGGGCTATGTGACAGATGTGACCACGATCCATCTCCACGCTGTCGTCTGGTTAGCCCTGCTGTTGGATTTGGACATGCAGCCTGTGGGGAGAGGGGGCAGGCAGTCTGACTGATGGCACAGGGTTCCTCCGTGCAGACTTAGACCCAGAGCAGGCAGCAAAGTCAAATCAGATTGAATTCAAACTCCCAAAGGACATGGACCAGTTGGTGGAGAGGGCAGAAATGCAGCAGGTCAGGTTCCACGCAGAGAGGTGTGAGGTGAGTCTCTTTGTAAGAACATGGGCAGATCATTTTAAAGAGGGGCTCCAGTTCTAAAGGGGACACAGGAGCCGATGGGCCTGGGTGGGGATGTGCATGGAACATACTTGAGTGGCAGGGCTGGTGGGGAGAGCAGGGAATACAGTGTCCACTTGTTCTCAGCTTCATCCACAGGGGCCCAGAGTCCCAGAGCAGGGAAGTGATAGTGACCATGTACAAGATACCTGTCAGGTCTCAGCTGGAGTACTGGGTACTTTGGGAGTACCGCCATTATCAGGGATTGGGAATATGTTGGAGAGGGGGCGAAAACGACTCACATGGACCGTCCCAGGGATGAGAAACTCCAGCGACGAGGATAGATTGAAGAGGTTGGGAATGTTCTCCCGGGAGAGGGGAAGGCTGAGAGAGAGATCTGGTTGTGGTTTTCACAGTCAGGAGCGGGCTGGACAGAGTAAACAGGGAGAGAACGTTCCCACTTGGGAAAGGAACAAGAACGGGAGGGGAATGGATTTAAAGTGAGGTGGAACCGCAGTGAGGGTGATGGGGGATAGACCCTTTCCCACCCAGTGAGTAGTTCGGGTGTGGAGGGCACTGCCTGGTAATGGGCTGGAGGCAGCTTCAGTTCAGGCATTCAAGAGGGGCACAGGGTGGGTATTTGAGGTAGAGGTGGGCTGCAGTGGATTGGGGGTGAGCACAAGATCATGATTACGTATTGGGTGTGCAAGTGCAGAGATTGTGGGCCGAATGGCCTCGAGCAGTGTGACACTGACATGATCTGAAGGAGGATGGAATCCGAACCAGGGATTGTGGAAGGGAATGGTTTGGGAATTTGAAGGGGCGTTCGGGTAGGCCCTTGTCATTTCACGAGATGAGGTTACAGCTGTATCCCCTGGGGAATGGCAGGGTGCACTCTGAGGTGAAGGTGAGAGTGGGGAAATGGGCCATTCGACCCATCTAGGTTAGGCTGCAGTCGGTGGTTCACCTCCCCCAGCCTCTCCCACTCTCACTCTCACTCCCCTCTTGGTAGCTGGGGAGGGGGGCAAATGCTGGCAACTAATTCCCGAGCTGTTG
>NW_025169679.1:0-1753 GCF_004010195.1 Chiloscyllium plagiosum | reverse complement strand
AATAGCAGCTCCTGTCTACATATTATAGAACAGAAGTTCCTGTGTCTCCCAGAAAGAACAGCAGACCCTGTGTATATTAAGGAGAATAGCAGTCCCTGTGTATATTAGAGAGAACAGCAGTCCCTGTCTATATTAGAGAGAACAGCAGTCCTGGTGTATATTAGAGAGAACAGCAGTCCCTGTGTATATTAGAGAGAACAGCAGTCCCTGTGTATATTAAGGAGAACAGCAGTCCCTATGTATATTAGAGAGAACAGCAGTCCCTGTGTGTATTAGAGAGAACAGCAGTCCTGGTGTATATTATAGAGAACAGTAGTGCCTGTGTATATTATAGAGACAGCAGTCCCTCTGTGTATTAGAGAGAACAGCAGTCCTGGGGTATATTAGAGAGAACAGCAGTCCCTGTGCTGATGAATGAGAATAGCAGCTCCTGCCTATGTATTATAGAACAGAAGTTCCTGTGTCTCCCAGAAAGAACAGCAGACCCTGTGTATATTAAGGAGAACAGCAGTCCCTGTGTATATTAGAGAGAACAGCATTCCCTGTCTATATTAGAGAGAACAGCAGTCCTGGTGTATATTAGAGAGAACAGCAGTCCCTGTGTGTATTAGAGAGAACAGCAGTCCTGGTGTATATTATAGAGAACAGTAGTGCATGTGTATATTAGAGAGAACAGCAGCCCCTGTGGATATTAGAGAGAACAGCAGTCCCTGTGTATACTCGAGAGAACAGCAGTCCTGGTGTATATTAGAGAGAACAGCAGCCCCTGTGTATATTAGAGAGAACAGCAGTCCCTGTGTTTTTTAGAGAGAACAGCAGTCTTGCTGTATATATTAGAGAGAACAGCAGTCTTGCTGTATATTAGAGAGAACAGCAGTCCCTGTCTATATTAGAGAGAACAGCAGTCCTGCTGTATATTAGAGAGAACAGCAGTCCCTGTGTATATTAGAGAACAGCAGTCCCTGTGGATATTAGAGAAAACAGCAGTCCTGCTGTATATTAGAGAGAACAGCAGTCCCTGTGTATATTAGAGAACAGCAGTCCCTGTGGATATTAGAGAGAACAGCAGTCCTGCTGTATATTAGAGAGAACAGCAGTCCCTGTGTATATTAGAGAGAGCAGCAGTCCCTGTGTATATTAGGGAGAACAGCAGTCCCTGTGTATATTAGGGAGAACAGCAGTCCCTGTCTATATTAGAGAGAACATCAGTCCCTGTGCTGATGAATGAGAATAGCAGCTCCTGTCTATGTATTATGGAACAGAAGTTCCTGTGTCTCCCAGAAAGAACAGCAAACACTGTGTATATTAAGGAGAACAGCAGTCCCTGTGCATATTAGAGAGAACAGCAGTCCTGGTGTATATTAGAGAGAACAGCAGTCCTGGTGTATATTAGAGAGAACAGCAGTCCCTGTGTATATTAAGGAGAACAGCAGTCCCTATGTATATTAGAGAGAACAGCAGTCCCTGTGTGTATTAGAGAGAACAGCAGTCCTGGTGTATATTGGAGAGAACAGCATTCCCTGTGGATATTAGAGAGAACAGCAGTCCCTATGTATATCAGAGAGAACAGCAGTCCCTGTGCTGATGAATGAGAATAGCAGCTCCTGCCTTCGTATTATAGAACAGCAGTTCCTGTGTCTCCCAGAAAGAACAGCAGTCCCTGTGTATATTAAGGAGAACAGCAGTGCCTGTGTATATTATAGAGACAGCAGTCCTTGTATATATTAGAGAGAACAGCAGTCCTGGTGTATAT
>NW_025169678.1:0-1753 GCF_004010195.1 Chiloscyllium plagiosum | reverse complement strand
CTAATCTGCGTATAGTGATCGGGAGGGGTAAAAAACAAGACAAATTAACAAACCTGAATCAGTAAATAAAATTAAAGTGCATTGAACAATCCAAACGTCATAATAAAAGGAATTGACTAAAACCAGTTAGTATGACACTTTCATTTCTATTCTCTCAGCCATTTTCAGGTTTTAAGGGCCCTCATCGAGAAGGAGATCCACACCTCAGGTTGGTATGGGGGACATATTGAGGCCGCATTTCAATATATGTGACGCTGTTGTTGCACAATGACTGTAATTATTGGTGATACTGATGTTAGCGTAAGCATAAAAATGCTAACCCTCTGCGGGTGTGTTTCAATTTTGTTCCCATCGCAGGAAGACAGGCACTTGAAAAGACTCATTGGTTACATCACAACATTGAGCGTGCAACAGGTTTGGGGAAGATGCAAGGTTAGGCCCCAAAAGGCCACTGCGATGATACACTTTAATGTTGTGATATTTATATTGATGTTAGTTATTTTACTGTCGTTTTAATCTTCTTACTAGGTTCTATAGTGTTGCAGAGCTGTCGCTGATTTGTGTCAGCACATGAGGCAGTAGATTTTCTGGGAATGCTTTGAAGGGCTGTATTTTTTATGATACTAGAAAAACTACAGGACATTAAATGAATCCAAGATGGTGAAGGGAAAACATTTGAGTGGAAGAGCTGCTTTCGTGAAGTATTTTACGTGTGATGGAGATTATTTCTTCGAATTTCAGGAGCAGCAATTATTCATAAAGAAGATGTCACATTGTTTTCAAAACACCAGAACTTTAAAAACAGGAGAGACAAAGCGTTCACCATGTCAGAGAAAGAGACTTACACTGCTGTCTGAAACAGCAATGAATGCGCAGAGTTTCTGACTTTGCTGCTTGAGTTCAAGCGTTTCTGGACGTCGGAATAAATCTAAAACAAAAATAACAAACAACGAAATTCACAGGCTGACTTTTGTGGAACCTTTGTGTCAGCTCACACATCCCAGGAGAAGGTACATGCGTTGTTTTTAATTGTAAAATATCTGCAAATCTGCAATAATGTGCAGAGTGAATTCTTTCTGGATTAGATCTGTCTCTTAATTAGATGGTAAATACATGAACCATAAGTACTAAGTGAACCTGGAGCAGTGTTTATTTTTTAGACCAATAAGACGGTGCTACTTCCTGGGTCTGTGGCTTCTGACGGAGCAAAAATGACCTTTAGTTCAGTGATGTCCAATTCCTGATGGATTCGAAATAAGGGAGAGTTTCCATGTCATTGATGATCATGTCTGTAGGATGTTTGTTTTGTTGCATACCCTATCAGATCCCATCGATCGGTTAGGTCTGCAGTTTGAGGCAATGAGGAATTCACAGGATCTGGATGTGGGAAACGCAGCAGTTAAAGGAAGCGAGACAGAACACAGGTACAGTCATGTCGATGGGTTAGCGCCACGAAAATTAGGAGAAGGAGGCAGGTTGTGCTGGTCTCCTGTGGTTGAACCACGTCAAACAAGTATGCTGTTATGGAAAATGTAGGGGCGACGGACTGTCAACAGAATACAGCACGAATAGCCAGGTTTGGGGTACTGAGAGTAGCTCTAATGTAGTGAGGTGTACGTACCATTCCAAGCGATTGCTTGTGATAGGGGACTCTCGAGTCAGAAATGCATACAGACTTTTCTGTGGCGAGCAGCAAAAAATCAGAATGGTGTGTAGCTTTCTTCATGCAAGGTTCAAAGGTATCTCTCAAAGG
>NW_025169677.1:0-1753 GCF_004010195.1 Chiloscyllium plagiosum | reverse complement strand
CAATATAACAATAAGACAGTTACAAAATTCATACAGACTTTAACATAAAAGTTAAAATTTCGTTGCATAAAGTGCAGAAATGATTCACGTCCGACAACACAAAAACTCGCTCAGAGGGAGTTCAGGACATTGCTACATTTCAGGTCAATCACTGACCCACTGAAGACAGGGAAGATGAGAAAGTGTGAGGGAGGAACCATCCATGAAGATCCCTCTGACGGTGACACTGCTCACATTTCTGAGACGGGATGGAAACACGACTTGAGAAGGTCTCACTTGCAGAATCAGGATCCAAACGTGCGGATCTGGAATCCACTGCTCAATCTGTGGAAACACATTTTCAGGAAAAGTCAATCTCAATCCTGAATCAACTGGGTGTGAGCAATGAGCTGTAATTCTGTGTGTCTGCTGTGATATGGAAGGATGGACGGTGATGTCCATGTTCACACTGGAACAGGAGGATCCCATTATTCCTAAATGAAGCTCCGGGAATGACCTGTAGTGGAGCTCAGGAAACCCACAAGGTCAGAAATGGGCAGACACAAGGCAATCTCTTCAGGATGGGGAGGGGAGTGAAATTAATCTGACAGGGTTTAACAGTGTCTGGGAGGGTGGGCCAGGGTCAGGAGGGGAGGGGAATTAGTCTGACAGGGTTTAACAGTGTCTGGGAGGGTGGGACAGGGTCAGGAGGGGAGGGGAATTAGTCTGACAGGGTTTAACAGTGTCTGGGAGGGTGAGTCAGGAGGGGAGTGAAATTGGACTGGCAGGTTGTAGCAGCATCTGGGAGAGTGAGACAGGGCCAGGAGAGGGTTGAAATTAGTCTGACAAAGTTTTAAAGGTCAGTGAGACAGGGTCAGGATGGGAGTGAAATGAGACTGACAGGGTTTAACAGTGACTGGAGGGTAGGACAGGGTCAGGAGGGGAGGGGAATTAGTCTGACAGGGTTTAACAGTGACTGGGATGGTGAGACAGGGTAAGGATGGGAGTGAAATGAGTCTGACAGGGTTTAACAGTGACTGGGAGGGTAGGACAGGGTCAGGGTGGGAGTGAAATGAGTCTGACAGGGTTTAACAGTGTCTGGGAGGGTGAGTCAGGAGGGGAGTGAAATTGGACTGGCAGGTTGTAACGGTATCTGGGAGAGTGAGACAGGGCCAGGAGAGGGTTGAAATTAGTCTGAAAAGGTTTTAAAGGTCAGTGAGACAGGGTCAGGATGGGAGTGAAATGAGTCTGACAGGGTTTAACACTGACTGGGAGGGTAGGACAGGGTCAGGATGGGAGTGAAATGAGTCTGACAGGGTTTGACAGTGTCTGGGAGGGTAGGACAGGCTCAGGATGGGAGTGAAATGAGTCTGACAGGGTTTAACAGTGTCTGGGAGGGTAGGACAGGGTCAGGATGGGAGTGAAATGAGTCTGACAGAGTTTAACATTGACTGGGAGGGTGGGACAGGGTCAGGATGGGAGTGAAATGAGTCTGACAGGGTTTCACAGTGTCTGGGAGGGTGGGACAGGGTCAGGATGGGAGTGAAATGAGTCTGACAGGGTTTAAAATTGACTGGGAGGGTGGGACAGGGTCAGGATGGGAATGAAATGAGTCTGACAGGGTTTAACAGTGTCTGGGAGGGTGGGACAGGGTCAGGATGGGAGTGAAATGAGTCTGACAGGGTTTAACAGTGTCTGGGAGGAGAGGACAGGGTCAGGATGGGAGTGAAATGAGTCTGATAGGGTTTAACAGTGACTGGGAGGGTAGGACAGG
>NW_025169676.1:0-1753 GCF_004010195.1 Chiloscyllium plagiosum | reverse complement strand
GTCCGGCACCACCAACTGGCCTCAAACCCCCTGCGACCCCACCCCCAGGGTCACTGGCGGTACCTTCCTCGGCGCACCCCTTCCCGGAACACCCCAATTCGGGTCGTCGGGCGGCAGAGGCTCGGGGCCCCGCTCCTCTCCCGGCACCGGGATGCCCGGCTCCTCAGGGAAAAGGTCATCCCCCAGGGCCAAGGCCCCCAGAAAAACAGTCTGGGAGGGAGGAGCGAGGATAACACCTTCCTCCCCTCCACCGCTCGACGACCCAGCAGAGGGTCCTTCATTGTCACCCGCACCACGGCCCTCGTGGTTATTAAGGCCCTCCCCAGGGGCCGGAGGAGTGAGGCAGGAGGCCCTGCTATAGCCCCTGGGGTTTTGGTAAGTCGGGCCACGGTGCGGGACAGTGGTGGGGCACCGTTGGTTCGCCCCCTGGAGAGGGGCAGTGCCGCCAGCGCGCTGCTAGAAAATCTCTCTCCTCCAAGGGCCGGTGCCTCTTCCCTAGAGCGACAGGGGGGAATTTATGGGCCTTCCCCTCCCCGCCCGCCTTGGTGGTCATGGGGTGAGAATCCCTCCCCCACAGGCTTTCCCGGAATACGATTGGCTGGGGGAAGACAGGGGCATGGCCAGGGTGGGGAGGGTCAGCCGTGTCACTTCCTGCTCTGCCCCTGGTTTATCAGGTGAGGGCGGGCAGGGTGGGGGACCAGTTCCCTCACCGGGGTCCGGAGACACGGTTGCTACAGGAGGTGGGGCAGTGGTGGTTCCCCCTAGGTTAGTGCAAGGGTGGGATGGGGTGTGGCTCGGGTGTCCCTGGGCAAGGTGTTGCAGTGCCAGGGGCAGGCGTCGAAGCCCCAGGGGTTTCTCTATCGGGGTGGGGAGTGGGTGTGGGGTCAGGATTGGGTACGGGTTTGGGGGTCAGGGTTCCCGCGCTGGGGCGGCGCTGGCACGGCCGCAGAGGCATTGTTGTGCTGGGGCGGGGCAGGTCGTGGGTTAGGTGTCGGGGAAGGGGATAGGGTGGTCTCCCCATGGGCAGGCCTGACGCGTCACGTCTTCTTCGACGCCTTCTGGCCGGCCGGACATACACCCCTTTCCCTGCCGGAGGCTGAAGCATTGGAAGCCCCCGGCTTAGCCTCCGGTGCTGGGGCTTGAGGTGTTGGCTTTGGGGGGTGGGAGAGTAGGTGCGGTGGCACCACCATCAGCCGTAGGCGCGGGCTGAGCAGTCTTCTGGGTGGGGCAGTTTTTCCTTATGTGCCCCACCTCGTGGCACACGTGGCACCGTCCGCCGTCCAGAAGGCGCGGTAGGCTGCGCCCTCGTACAGGAGGGTGAATGAGCCCTCGGTGACCTCCTCCCGGGCCAGGCAAATAGATACCTGGCGTCGGAAGGAGTAGATGTGTCGGAGGGCGGGGTCCTTCAGACCGAGCAGGAGCGGTTGGACCCCTGACCGGATCTCCCCCAAGGTGGTGAGGTGGGGGAGAAGGAGCTCGCTGGCAATGAAGGGCGGGATGTTGGAGATCACGACCCTCTGGGCCGTAACCTCCAGAGGGTCAACGGGTAAATGTGTCCCGCCCACAGTGAGCCCCCTCTCCACGGCCAGGTGTACCGCTTGCTCGGTCTTCAGGAAAAATACGGCCTTCCCGTACATCCGGGCCGCAGCGACGATGGCCAGTGGTCCGACCACACTAGCCATGGCCTTGCTGCAGGCCTCGATGGTCATGTTAGGGTAGGGATAGGCCTTTACCCCCAGGCGTTTGGTCAGAT
>NW_025169675.1:0-1753 GCF_004010195.1 Chiloscyllium plagiosum | reverse complement strand
GGCTTTCAGTGACAGTTTCCATCTCCCTCTGGCAATAGGTCTCCCTGGGTCATCTTCGATATTTTCGTTCAAGGATATTTCGTGTGAAAAAGGAACTTCGATCGAGAATAATTTGTGGACAGTTTACTCTATCGATGACATTAAGTCTCACTCTGTCTAACTGTCAAGATGTCTGATTCTTTACTGCCCAAGCATTGGATTATATCAGTGATATGATATTTGCAAAACAATAAATTCAAAATAATCAATTTTTAATTTGCTGGGCCTAATTTAAGCTGATATTTTTTTTTATCAATTTGAATCATTGCAAAAACAACAATCGATATTCAGCTATTTGTTTCACAATGAAATATAGTATATTTTAAAATTTCCAGTACACTCTGATACTGCTAGTCAGTCACATGATTGGTACCTGCAAGCTCTCATTGCCAAACAGCCTTCCCTCTCTTTTTAATGTACATTTGACACCCGCAAATTTATACCATCTCCCCACTTACGAAAACGATATGAACCATTACAGTGAAAAACGTTTTTTTTCAGGTTTTATCCACCATTGCAAGGAAATGCGTTGGGGTTTAATGTTACTTCATATTCATTCCTGCGCGTGGGCGCGCGCGCGTGCACACACACACACACACACACACACACACACACACACACATATATATATATATATATACAAAATATTGTTTTCCGTTCAACCTTATCTATAGTCTTTCTGTTAAATAAGCAATAACGCAACTATAACCAAATTATTATGAGCCATAACATGTACAACGTCTAAATTAAGAGTCTGCAACAAAAAACTCCAACGCATAAAACTCACATTCTTGTATTTTATTCGTTCCAAGAATGTAAAAGGATTTCAATCAGTCACATAAACATTAAACTGTTGGAAGGCCAGTACGACACTCAATCATTCTTTCTTTCGATGGTGGAGTATTTTCTCTGGTGGGTGTGGAGTTTAGTGTGCAGTAAACAACAGGCGTTCAATTCCATCATGATGTTCGAACAGCTGTACAGCTCCAACGCGTATGTTGTTGGTGTCCAAATTGCATGACCGATGGTATGTAACAAGAACCTCTCCTCTGCTTTCGTGAATGTTGATTTCTTTCATTTTATTACTAGTTTTGCTTCTCTTAATCGTTCAAATTGCTCTGCCAATTGCAGCATGTGATCTCCCCATGACTCACTAACGATCACTACATCATCTGGATGGACTGCACGGTTTCCGAACGCAGCCATAAGCCATAAGGTCATGCGCCTTTGGAATGTGGCTCGTGCATTTTTCATTCCAATGTGCATCACTTCGAATTGATGTAACCTATTTGAAGTCAGGAACACTCAACCCTCTTTGTATTTCTCTGATAAAGCTATCTGCCCATCACTACGCAGTAGTTCCCACTACCTAATGTTACAAGCTTATCCAAATTTCTCGGTACAGTCTGAGTCGGTTCGGTGATAGTTTCGTTCAGCTCCCATCTATTTTCTTCCACACTTGCGTGGCTTTGAAAGGATTAATCATATAGGGGTGTTGTTTTATCAGAACAGCATTCCCTACTTCTACCCCATGCACAATGGCATTAGGCCTCCCCATGTTATTCTTGCAACTGTCGTCATACTGCTGCTATCTTTCAACTGCGTTTTTTTTTCCTGCGACAGTTAGATCACTGACACATCACAGTATTCAGGGACTTCCTCATTGTTGAATTTGCGGTCAATCAAAAGCCCCATCATCTGAATTTGTTTTCTC
>NW_025169674.1:0-1753 GCF_004010195.1 Chiloscyllium plagiosum | reverse complement strand
TCGCTCTCGCACCCTCTCTCTCTCGTTCTCTTTCTGTCTCTCCCCCTCTTTGTCACTCTCTCGTCCCTCTCTTCCTTTCTAGCACCCTCTCGCGCTCTCTCTCTCGCCCTCTCTCCTTTTCTCATTCTCTCTCTAACAATTCTCTCTGTCTCTCTCACTCGGTCTCGTGCTTCTCGCTCCCCCGTTCTCTCTCGTCTGCAATCTTTTTCTCCCTCCCCTCTCTCTCCCTCTTTCTCTCTCTCTTCCTTACTCTCTCGCTTGCCCCCTCTCTCTCATCGTCCTCTCTCAATTGCCACCCCCCTTTTCGCTCGCCCACTCTCCCATGCTGACCCCATTCCCTCTCTCTTTCGGCCGCTCTCTCTTTTGCTTGCCCCTCTCTCTCTCACTCGCCCCTTTTTCCTTTTATCGCTCGTGCCCACTCTCTCACTCTCTCTTTCGGCTTTTCTGTCCCTCTCTCAAGCTTGCTCGCTCTCTCTCAAACCCCCCTCCTCCTCTCTCTCACTCTTTCGTCCCATCTCTCCAGTTCTGGCACCCTCTCGCACTCTCTCTCACCCTCTCTCCTTTTCTCACTCTCTCTCTAACGCACTTCCTCTCTGTCTCCTCCCTCTCGCCCCCTCCATCGTTTGCTCTCGTCTTCAATCTCTCTCTCCCACGCCCCTCTATCTCTCGCTTCCTTACTCTATCTTGTCCTCTCTCTCTCACTCCCCACACACTTGCCCACTCCGTAACACTCACGCTCGTGCCGTCTCTCTCTGTCTTCCTCTCTCACACACCCCTCACTATCACACTCTCTCTCTTCCCAATTTCTCATTCGGCCGCTCTCTCTCACTCGCTTGCCCCTGTCTCTCTCACTCGCCCCTGCTCTCTTGCTCGATCCTCTCTGTCTTGCGCGCTCATACTTACTCTTGCCTACTCTCTTTCTCGGTCTTTCCATTCCCTCTTTTTCGCTCAAATCCCCTCTTTCTCTCTCTCTCTCTCACGCCCAGTCTTTGTCTTGCTCACTCTCTCTCCCTCTCACCCCCTTTCCTCTCTCTCGCTCAACACTCCTCTCTCCCTCGCCAACTGTCTCTCTCTCGCACCCCACTCTTTCTCTTGCCCACTGTCTCTCTCGCTCGACTCCCTCTCGCTTGCTAACTCTGTCTCTCTCGCTCTGCTCTCTCTTGCAGCCACTCTTTCTCTCATCCACACTCCCTGTATTGCTCACTACATTCTCTCCCGCTCGCTCGACCCCCTCTCTCGCTCGCCAAATCTCTCTCTCTTGCTCAGTCCATCTCACTCTTTCTCTCACATGTCCAACTTTCTCTCGTTCCGCTCTTGCTCTCATGCCTCCTCTCACTCTCTCTTGCCCTCTCTCTCTATTGCACCCACTCTTTCCCTCCCACTCTCTATCTTGTTCACCCCTTTCCCTCTCTCTCGCTCGACTCCTCTCTTTCACTCGCCAATTCTTTCTCTCTGCCTTGCTCGCCACATCTCTCTACCTCTCTCTCGCTTGCCTTCTCTCTCTCTCCCTCACTAGCTCTCTCTCTCACACACACATCCTCTATAACTCTCGCTCACCCTTTCTCCCTTTCCCACTTGCCCCCCTCATTTTGGCCGCTCTCTCCCGTACCCACTCTTGCACACTTTCTCTCTCGCCCGTCTCTCCCGTCTCCGCTCTCTCTGTCTCACGCCAACATTTTCTCACTCTCTCCCTCACATTCTCTCTCTTGTCCCACTCACTCACTCTCAAAACAATCTCTGTCTCTCTCGCGCT
>NW_025169673.1:0-1753 GCF_004010195.1 Chiloscyllium plagiosum | reverse complement strand
ATTGTTCAGTTTTCAATCACATCAAATTCAAAGCCTTTTCCCCCGGATTTCTGTACATTTAGAGGAGACTGGTAGATATCCAGTAACTGCCCTGTTCCTCACACTTTTTTTCATTGTAAAGTGTGGAATTGTACTTAAAAATATTTCGATGCATTCAACATTTCTGAATGCTCTTCACATCTAAATGAAGACCTTGTGAAGTGTATTCACTAATATCTGAGAAACTATAGTCCTGCAGTGAGAGCACAAGATTGTCTTCTCATCAGCGTGAACATGTTTGTGGGACCTGAATTAATGGAAACTTATAAAGCATTTCCCACACTGCGTCATTAAAACAAATTATTGTCACAGTGAACCCGTTGGTGTATCAGGAGGACGGATGGCTGAAGTGCATCCTTTTCCCAATTCAGAACATATGAATGGCCTCTCGCCAATATGAATTCGCTCGCCTTTCAGTAAGTTTGAGAAATGTAAGAACAGGTGAATGGTCTCTTTCCAGTGTGAACTCTCTTGTATTTCAGCAGATTGCCAGAATCAATTAATGACTTCAAATCGCAGCGGACGAATGATCTCTACGCTGTGTGAACACACTGGTGTCTCAGCAGACTGAATGACTGAATGAATCCTTTCCCATTCTTCGAACAAGCGAACGGTCGATGTCCACTGAGTTCGCAGATGTAAAGTGAGATCAAATGACGGCCTGAACCCACTCCCTCTGTGAGAACACTTGAATGTTTTCTCATCAACGTGAACACATTGATGGTACAACAGTTCGTGAAAACCTTAAAAGCGTTTTCCATACTCTGGACAATTAAATGGTTTCTTCTCCGTGTGAACCCACTGGTGAGTCAGCAAGTTCGAAAACTGAGTAACTCCCTTTCCACACTCGGAACTGTTGAATGGCTTTTCCCCGGTGTGGTTGCACTGATGAATTTTCAGGGCAGACAAGTAACTGAATCGTCACCACATTACCCCAGTTCCTCTCCAGCGCCCCTCCAATTATGTCTCGATAGTTCAGATTGTGAATGCTTTCACTCCACTGTGAATGTAACATTCTGCTTTCATTTTCAAAGGCCGGTGAGGTTCAGGCTACATGGGAACAAAGCAACTCCATCAAATTCAGATATGATGCTTCGTTTCAGTTTCCCAACAGCAAATCCTCATCTTTGATACCCCTCAAATAAATCCAGAAATATCTCAGTAAGAGACAACTCCTCAGAACACCAAAGCATATGATTTTCATTCTTCGTCGGATGTGGGTATTGCAGAACAGGTCAGCATTTGTTGTTTATTCCTGATTTGACTGGACAAGGTGATGATGAGCTGCCTTCTTGAACCATTGTTTCCGTGAGCTGTCGGTAAACCCAAATTATAGGGGAGCGAAATCTACGATTTTGACCCAGTGATTCTGGAGGAACGGCAATATATTTCCAGAGCAGGATGGTAAGTGGGTTGTAGGTCTTTCGTTTCTATCTACTAGATGGATGAAGTTGTGAGTTTGTAATGTACTGTTTAAGTACCCTTGGTGAATATCTGCAGTGCATCTTTTGGATCGTGCAGACTGGATGTCTCAGCGTTTGGTTGTGGTGGGAATGTATGTTGGTCGATATTTTATTAGTTGTGCGTTGCTGCTCAATTCAGTTGCTCTGTTCTGGACGGTGTTGAGATTTTCAGTATTGTTGCAACTGCACTAAGGAATCCTCAAGAAGGTTGTGATTTAAATGTGGTAAAAACAATGACTGCAGATGCTGGA
>NW_025169672.1:0-1753 GCF_004010195.1 Chiloscyllium plagiosum | reverse complement strand
TGGTTTGAAGTTTGATTTTGCTTCACTATCACCAACTTGCCTGGAATGAATTGCTCTCACCATTTTCATTTCCAATTGTTTAATATCTCCCTGCAGTCTGCGGCTTTCTTCCTTATGGTTAATTGCATGACTAACTGTTGTATGATCTGCACACTGCTAAATCACGGCCACTACAAGTAACTATGAATCATTGATCTATATGAGAAAACAGTGGAACTCACTGCAGGCATGCTGCGTAGGTTTGCAGGCGACGTCAGAATTGCAGACAGTGAGGAAGATTATCTAAGTTTCAAAAGGATCTTAATCCAATGAGTCGTTGGACTGAAAAATGTAACATGGAGTTCAATCTGGATAACTGGAAGGTATTGCATTTTGGTACAACAACAAGAGTAGGGCTTTGCGTAGTGTTGGAGAACACAGAAGCTAGGGGTGCAGGTGCATAATTCCTTGTAGTTTGTATCACCTTCAGACAAGATGGTTCAAAGTCATTTAACATACTTCCATACTTAACATACTTAACATACAAGGCAGTTTTGTGTGATTTTTAACTTTGTACAGGGGGTGTGGGACGGAAAGTTCGGTTAGTGATCGAAGGAGGGAGAGAAATCTCTGAGAACGGGTGGATTTGAATTCGGACATATGAAACACAGAGATGTGAGCGAGCAGAATTTGAAGGGAAAAGATCATCACCTTGGAGAAAATTACCATGTTCAAGCAACTGATTCCTTTGTGTTTCACAAAAACTGGGACACTTAGAGCGATGACTCGGATTCGAACCGAGTTTGCTGCGGCCACAACGCAGAGTACTAACCACTATACGATCACGGCGTCCCACAGACGCGCACACGGACAGCATGCAATAAGTACTGTATCATAGGAAATGTTTGGCAACGCACCAAATGCACAATATCAGTGATGAGCGAACAGTGGCAGATCCGTGGGAACTCAGAATGGGCTGACCGTTTAATATCGGTTCCCCCAGTGGCTGTGGTGATTCCATTATTTATATGCTGTAGGCTGAGATAAATAGATTTCTCGAAAACATCAAAAACTCCGGGGACAGTGCAGGTGTTGTTGAAATGTATGCTTCAATAATAATGCAGTTTAACATCGGCTATTTCACCAGTTTCCCCACACAAGGCAGTAACCACTGCTGCCACATAGTCCCAATTCCCAGCCCCAGAATCAGAGGAATGGAGTGGCGCAGTATTCGAAGATCCACCTGGAAGTCGGGATGGGAATGAGGTCGCAGAGATACTCGAAAACTCCAGTGACACAACCGGTGAATGCAGGGCATTTCTATGACGGTTGAGAGGCGCAAGTAATTCCGAGGTTGGGAGTGCTCCTGGCCAAAGGCGGGACACAAGGGAAGATTTTTTTCCCCGTTTATAGCAATCTACAGAGCAGCTTGCCGAGAGAGCTGAGTGCCACAACTGGAGCGAGGGCGGCTGGTTTGAAGTTTGAACTTGCTTCACTATCACCAACTTGCCTGGAATGAATTTTCTTCACCATTTTCATTTCCAATTGTTTAATATCTCCCTGCAGTCTGCGGCTTTCTTCCTCATGGTTAATTGCATGACTAACTGTTGTATGATCTGCGCACTGCTAAATCACGGCCACTACAAGTAAATATGAATCATTGAGCTATATGAGAAAACAGTGGAACTCTCTGCAGGCATGCTTTGTCGGTTTGCAGGCGACGCCAGAATTGTAGATAGTAAGGAAGATTATCAAAGTTTCAAAAGGATCTTCA
>NW_025169671.1:0-1753 GCF_004010195.1 Chiloscyllium plagiosum | reverse complement strand
CTACACTATAGCTTCGATGTCTTGCATGCCCTGCGCCTGTTCCTGACCAAGCCACTTAAGATACCATCGTCGTCATCCTGTTGCACAATGACAAGTTTGGAGACATATGGAATCTCCCTGCTGTTATGCCACATTTCGAATGTTGAATTGAGCAGGCAGGTTGCGTTGTCCACAGTAGGTAGCTCAGTGGTTAGCTCTGCTGCCTCCCAGCACCAGAGATCTGGTTCAGTTTCATTCTCGGGTCACTGTTTGTGTGGATTATGCACATTCCCCCTGTGCCTCCAAGGGGTGTCTGTCGTGTACTGCAGTTTCCTCCCAAAGTCCCAAGATGTGCCAGTTAAGTGCATTTGTCATGGAAAATGTTAGGTTGCAGAGATTGGGTTGGGAAGGGGGTTAGGGAGTGGGTTTTTATGGGATGGCCTTCGGAGGATCAGCGTGGAGTCGATGGGTCAAATGGTCTGCTTCCACACTGCAGGGATTCTATGATTAACACCTTCATTGCAGAAATCAGTTGAGGGAATAATATCTGAGTTAATACCAATACCCTTTCTTAGTGAGGAGATTAAATCTATGCACATTATTCCAGAAGTGATCTCATTAAGACCCTGTACAGCAGCAGCCACACTTTAACAGCCTGCTGTAAGGTTCCTACTCAGGTTAGAGCAGGCTCAGCTGTCACGGGAATACACAATTTTGTTGAAAATGAATGGTGTGCTGACCTTCATTCCAGGATGTTTTGAGTACAGGAGTAAGGGTGTCTTACTGCAGCTGTGCAGGTCCTTGGTGGGACCCCATCTTGAACATTGTGTAGTATTGTGTGCAGTTTTGGTCTCCACACCCACTAAAGGACAAACGTGACATTGAGGGAGAGCAGCGAAGGATGACCAGACTGATCTCTGGGATGACAGGCTTGTTGTGGGAACAGAGTTTGGGGCGTCTGTGCCTGTATTCCATGAGGTTTAGGAAAATGGGTGAACTATATAAAATTCTGACATGGCGAGACAGATTGGAAGCAGGGATGATAATTCCCCTGGGTGGGATGTCCAAAACACGGGTTCACAGTGTTGGGTACAGACAGGCCAAAGTGCGCTGAGATGAGACTAAATGTCTGCACTCAGAGACTGGTGAACTTGGGGAATTATTTCCCTGATCAGGCTGTGAAAGCTAAGGTACTGAAAATAAATAGGGATTTCAAGACACAGAAGGGATGGGAAGAGTGCAGGAGTTTGGTTGTGGAGGTAAAGAATCAGCAATAATTACAGGGAGTTATCCAATAATGTGGCAGCTGTGTTCCCGTGGAACACCGTAATATAGAAAACGGTGCAATATAAATAATGGGGCCAAAGGGAAAAAGAAACTTCGGTGCGAACCCCCAAAATTACCAGTAAAAATCAAAAAGAATAATAGTCAGCCTAACACAAACAATGGCACAGGCTACATAAATCTTTAAACTATATATTACAATGAGTTAGTGCAGTTAATGCCACACTTTAACACTACAGTCACTGACTACAACATTGTACCTTTCAGCAAGATCTTCACCAGAAATCGCGCGAGCTGACTGACCACGTGATGCCGATGCGGCATTCCAGTTCTCTCCAAGATATTTCCCTCCCGGTTTGAAATAAAATTCCTTCTAAATGTAGACCACAAATCGCACATTCAGGCTCAGTTTCAAGGTTTGCAGAGCGGATTACATTCCTGCTTTATCTGAACACAATGAGGGTGCATTTGGCAAACAGAGGAATTCTGA
>NW_025169670.1:0-1753 GCF_004010195.1 Chiloscyllium plagiosum | reverse complement strand
GACACTGACTGGAACATCTCCCTGCACTGACTGAATTACAGTCCCCGTGCTGACTGGAACATCTCTCTGCACTGAATGTAATACAGTCACCACGCTGACTGGAACATCTCCCTGCTATGTCTGGAATACAGTCCCCGCGCTGACTGGAACATCTCCCTGCACTGACTACAATACAGTCCCCACACTGACTGGAACATCTCCCTGCACTGATTGTAATATAGTCCCTACACTGACTGGAACATCTCCTTGCACTGACTGTAATACATTTCCCGACACTGACTGGAACATCTCCCTGCACTGACTGTAATACAGTCCCTGTGCTGACTGGAACATCTCCTTGCACTGACTGTAATACAATCCCCAGGCTGACTGGAACATCTCCCTGCACTGACAATAATACAGTTCCCACGCTGACTGGAACATCTCCCTGCACTGACTGTAATACAGTCCCCATGCTGACTGGAACATCTCCCTACGCTGATTGTAATCCAGACCCCACGCTGACTGGAACATCTCCCTGCACTGACTGTAATACTGTCCCCATGCTGACTGGAACATCTCCCTGCACTGACTGTAATACAGTCCCAGTGCTGACTGGAACATCTCCCTGCACTGACTGTAATACAGTTCCCACGCTGACTGGAACTTCTCCCTGCACTGGCTGTAATACAGTCCCCGCGCTCACTGGAACATCTCCCTGCACTGATTGTAATATAGTCCCTACACTGACCGGAACATCTCCCTGCACTGATTGGAACACAGTCCCCATACTAACTGGAACATCTCCCTGCACTGACTGTAATACAGACCCCGTGCTGACTGGAACATCTCCCTGCACTGACTGTAATACAGTCCCCATGCTGACTGGAACATCTCCCTGCACGGGCTATAATACTGTCCCCACACTGACTGGAACATCTCCCTGCGCTGATTGTATTCCAGACCCCACGCTGACTGGAAACTCTCGCTGCACAGACTACAGTACAGTCCCCACACTGACTGGAACATCTCCCTGCGCTGATTGTAATACAGTCTCTACACTGACTGGAACATCTCCCTGCACTGACTGTAATACTGTCTCCATGCTGACTGGAACATCTCCCTATACTGACTGTAATACAGTCTCCGTGCTGACTGGAACATCTCCCTGTACTGACTGTAATACAGTCCCCACGCTGACTGGAACATCTCCCTTCACTGACTTTAATACAGCCTCACACTGCCTGGAACATCTCTCAGTACTGATTGGAGTACAGTCCCACACTGACTGGAGCATTTCCCTGCACTGATTGTAATACAGCCCCTACACTGTCTGGCACATCTCCCTGCACTGATTGTCATCCAGTTCCCACACTGACTGGCACATCTCCCTGCACTGACTGTAATACAGTCCCCGTGCTGACTGGAACATCTCTCTGCACTGAATGTAATACAGTCACCACGCTGACTGGAACATCTCCCTGCAATGTCTGGAATACAGTCCCCGCGCTGACTGGAACATCTCCCTGCACTGACTACAATACAGTCCCCACACTGACTGGAACATCTCCCTGCACTGATTGTAATATAGTCCCTACACTGACTGGAACATCTCCTTGCACTGATGTAATACATTTCCCGACACTGACTGGAACATCTCCCTGCACTGACTGTAATACAGTCCCACACTGACTGCAACATCTCCCTGCTGTGATTGTAATATCGTCCCTACACTGACTGTAAAATCCCACTGCATTGACTATAATCCAGTCCC
>NW_025169669.1:820-1753 GCF_004010195.1 Chiloscyllium plagiosum | reverse complement strand
GAACATTTGAAAGCTGATTGGGGGCAGATGTTCACAGGTAAAGGCTGGAAAATAGGAAGTAATGAGTTAACAAGAGCCCAGAGACAGTATATTCCTGTTCAGCTGAAAGGCAAGGCTGGTAGGTAAAGGGAATGCTGGATGACTAAAGAAATTGAGTGTTTGCTTATGAAAAAGAAGAAAGCATATTTAAGGCATAGACAGGATAGATCTTGTGAATCCTTAGAAGAGTATAAAGGAAGTAGGAGTATAATTAAGAGGGAAATCAGGAGGGCAAAAAGGAGACATGAGATAGCTTTGGCAAACAGAATTAAGGAGAATCCAAAGGGTTTTTACAAATACATCAAGGACAAAAGGGTAACTAGGGAGAGAATAGGGCCCCTCAAAGATCAGCAAGGCGGCCTTTGTGTGGAGCCACAGAAAATGGGGAGATACTAAACGAGTATTTTGCATCAGTATTTACAGTGGAAAAGGATATGGAAGATATGGATGGTGACATCTTGCAAAATGTCCATATTACAGAGGAGGAAGTGCTGGATGTCTTGAAATGCATAAAAGTGGATAAATCCTCAGGACCTGATCAGATGTACCCTAGAACTCTGTGGGAAGCTAGAGAAGTGATTGCTGGGCCTCTTGCTGAGATATTTGTATCGTCGATAGATGCAGGTGTGGTGCCAGAAGATTGGATGTTGGCTAATGTGGTGCCACTGTTTAAGAAGGGTGGTTAGGACAAGCCAGGGAACTATAGACCAGTGAGCGTGACTCGGTGGGTGGGCAAGTTGTTGGAGGGAAACCTGAGGGGCAGAATGTACATGTATTTGGAAAGGCAAGGACTGATTAGGAATAGTCAACATGGCTTTGTGCGTGGGAAATCATGTCTCACAAACTTGATTGAGTTTTTTGAAGAAGTAACAAAGAGGATTGATGAGGGCAGAG
>NW_025169669.1:0-400 GCF_004010195.1 Chiloscyllium plagiosum | reverse complement strand
GTAGATAGGATAGTGAAGAAGGTGTTTGGTATGCTTTCCTTTATTGGTCAGAGTATTGAGTACAGGAGTTGGGAGGTCATGTTGCAGCTGTACAAGACGTTGGTTAGGCCACTGTTGGAATATTGTGTGCAGTTCTGGTCTCCTTCCTATCGGAAAGATGTTGTGAAGCATGAAAGGGTTCAGAAAAGATTTACAAGGATGTTGCCAGGGTTGGAAGATCTGAGCTATAGGGAGAGGCTGAACAGGCTGGGGCTGTTTTCCCTGGAGCGTTGGAGGCTGAGGGGTGACCTCATAGATGTTTACAAAATCATGAGGGGCATGGATAGGATACATAGGCAAAGTGTTTTCCCTGGGATCGGGGAGTGAGGAACTAGAGATCATAGGTTTAGGGTGAGAGGGG
>NW_025169668.1:0-1753 GCF_004010195.1 Chiloscyllium plagiosum | reverse complement strand
TACCCTGACTCCCTCACAGGTTGAATGCCTCCCGAGTGGCACTAGCAAATCTCCCTGTTCGTCAGAACCCCATGCTTTCCCCTTCCTATGCCATTGGTACCAATGTACAATGTCCTCCCACTGGTTATTTTCCCTTTTGAGAATATTCTGCTCCCTCTGTGAGACATCCTTGACACTGGCACCAGGGCAGCACCACCACATTCTAATGTCTCACTGTCAGCTGCAGAAATGGCAGACTGTGCCCCTGACTAGAGAGTTCCCTCTCACCATCGATCGTGTGGAACTGGATATACCTCACATTATGTTAGAAGCCAGTCTCAGTACCAGTAACTTGACTGTCAGTGCTACATTCCCCTGAAAGTCTATTGCCACCTACATTTTCCAAAACAGTATACTTGTCTGAGATGGGGATAGCCACAGGAGACTCCTGCAGTACCGACCTACCCCTCCTGGCTTTTCTGGCGGTAACCCATCTACCTGACTGTATCTGCAGTATTCTGCATTCCTGAGACTGCCACCTATCACACCCCCCGGCTCCTGTCAATTCCTCACTGCCTTTAATCACTCCTCCACCAATCCATGAGATCCAAAAGGATTTGCAATCACACATGCTGCAGACATAATCATCAGGATCATTGAAACTCTCCCTAATCTCCCACATCCGACAGGAACAGCACAACACTCTGCCTTAACAACCTACAGACCAAGACAAAGGCAGTCTTACTGCTCGGAAAATATTGCCAGACAATAACTTAATGCTTACGTTTCATATTTTAAACATTTAATCAAGAGACTTTAAGACATTAAAAAGAAATCCTCACCTTACTCACGATTGTAGATTTAATAACATAAAAGAGACTAAGATTGATATTTGAACAGACTGAAACTCACTGAGCTGATCCCCGGCTCTGAGTACTTCCAAGGGCGAGGTCTCTCGGAGGGCAGCTGTGAAATGTCACTGTTTCTCTTCTCTGCCCACTCCATTTCCAGAGAGGTTTTTAACTTCACAGCAAGTCAGCTCAGAGGGGTCACTGCTTGGTTTTATTCACTGGGAGTTGCCTTTGCTGCCCAGACCAGTATTTATTGGCCACCTTTACTTGTCTTGGAGAAAGTGGTGGTTAACCGCCTCCCTGAAATGCTGCAGTCCATGTACACCACAGTGATGTTTGGACAACAATCCCCCTCTGGGCCCACAACCCTCCCTGTCTCTGTTATCCCCCTCCAGCTTCAGAAATTACATGTCCGTGGCATAAGATTTTTATTTGGATTCATTTTTGTTTCATAAACCACCCCCCACCCCCTCCCAAAAAAAGCGAAATATTTGGCCCCAAACAAATTTCTGTTGATTGACCTTTCGGAGAGGCTGACACATGGACGTTGCAGTATTTTATCTCACATTGTACACCTAGAATGATGGAACTTTCTTTTAAACATTGCTAAAAGGGAAGCAATGGCTTAATGGTATTCCTGCCAGATAAGTGACATGTGCAATGTTCCGAGGATTCGGGATAGAATCCCAACATGGCTGATGGTGCCATCGGAATTCAATACCATCTCGAATGAAAAGACGAATGATGACCATGGAACTATTGTCGATTGTTAGAAACCCACCTGGTTCACTAATGTCCTGTAGGGAAGGGAACGGTCATCCTCACCTGGTCTGGCCAACATGTGACTCCAGACCCACAGCAATGTGGTTAACTCTCAACTGCCCTCAGGCAAAATATTTTAAAAACTGTTAACAAATACTCCG
>NW_025169667.1:0-1753 GCF_004010195.1 Chiloscyllium plagiosum | reverse complement strand
CAGGGTGGATTGGCCATGCTAAATTGTCCATAGTATCTCGAGATGTTGCAGGCTAGTTGGATTAGCCATGGGAAATACGGGGTTGGGGTGTGTCTGGGTGGGATGCTCTTCAGAAGGTCGGTGTGGAGATGATGGGCCAAATGGCCTGTGTCCGCAATGTAAGGATTCTAGGATTGGGTTGTTGGACAGACTGGCTTGTGGGTGACTCAATTGAAGTGTATAAGACCCTGAATGGTCTGGACAAGGTGGACGTGGGAAGGGTGATTCCTCATGTGGGTCAGTCCAGAACCCAGGGAGGGGGTGGCATCGTTTTAAAGAGAGAGGTCACCGTCCCAGATGAGGGCTGAGGGGGATCTGTTCTCTCTCTCTCTCTCTCTGGGAGGGCTGTGTGTGAGTCTGGAACTTCCTGCCCGAGAGGCTGATGGAAGTGAGGCTTTCAGTATTGTTCGGACGAGGTGGATAGATTGTTGTGAGGCCGTGTCTCGGCGGCTGTCAGGAATGGATGGGAATTTGTAACATATCCTGTCGAATGGTGGAGCAGGCTTGATGGGCCGAATAGCCTCCCCATGCTCCTCGATCCTTTTTTGGTACAGCTGTAACGATGACCTCAGTAGTAGGTACGGACCTCTCGAATTGAAACATATTCTCACCTTGTAGTATCCTCGAGGGAGGGAAATCTGCCCTCCTCACCAGGCCCCAGCCTACACGTGACTCCTGGCCCACGGCAATGTGGCTCACTCTGACCTGTCCTCTGAGGAGGCCAAGTGAGATGCCCCCGTGTGTCACATTGCTGCCCAGGTCCAGGGTGTCACCAATACTGTTACCATCACCGTTACCGTCACCAGGGAAATGAAGGGCAGGCCCAGTCTACGTTCTGGCGAAAGGATTTGTTTAAAAAAAGCACAAGCCTCTGACACGAGGGTGACGGGGGCGCAGGCTCCTCTTCGATGGCTCACTTTGGCCTGTTAGCTTTGAGGATGATTTTTCCAAATGGCTCTAGTCAAATGTTGTGTCCCAGTGCCATCACGCATGCGTTTAGTGCAAACGGAGTCAGGCATGGTGACTGGACGAGCAGAGAATGGGCCCTCATCGTGATGCCTTCTGCATCTGAATAGCCTGAGGGAACTGTTTTCACTGGGACTCTGTGGGGAGGTTGATTCCTGGTGGAGCAGGGGCTGAGAGTTAATCCTGGGCGGGAGGACAGCGAGAGCTGCCTGGGAAGAGGGTGTTTGGGAGGGCCCAGAGGTGAATCAACAATCATGTTCCTCTGTCAGAGTTCTCTGATCGACCTACAATCCAGCCCCTGAACCAACACCTCATCACCATAGCTGGGCATCAGGTTAATTGGCCCAGAGGGGGCTGTGATTGAGGCCTGGGTCAACCGATCACCGGAGTAGACACCTCCCCATAACTGCTCACCCCCTACTTGCCCTGGCCGACAGCTCGATGGCCTCCTGCTGGGAGACGTCTGTTTATTTCACTGTTCCTTGTTTCCTCAGTGCATTTTCTGGTTTAAGGTGTGCATGTGAGAGAGGGAGAGATGGAAATGGCAGGCCTCTGGGTCTCTGGCAGGTCTCTGGTTCTCTGGCAGGCCTCTGGGTCTCTGGCAGGTCTCTGGGTCTCTGGCAGGCCTCTGGGTCTCTGGCAGGCCTCTGGGTCTCTGGCAGGCCTCTGGGTCTCTGGCAGGTCTCTGGGTCTCTGGCAGGTCTCTGGGTCTTTGGCAGGCCTCTGGGTCTCAGACAGGCCTCTGGGT
>NW_025169666.1:0-1753 GCF_004010195.1 Chiloscyllium plagiosum | reverse complement strand
AGTTGAATAACTGCCTCCTGTTCCTGTGTCCCATTCTCGAGCAGTTGAGTAACGCCCTCCTGTTCCTGTGTCCCAGTCTCAAGCAGTTGAATGACTGCCGACTGCCTCCTGTTCCTGTGTCCCAGTCTCTTGCAGTTGAGTAACACTCTCCTGTTCCTGTGTCACTGTCTCGAACAGTTGAATAACTGCCTCCTGTTCCTGTGTCCCAGTTTCGAGCAGTTGAATGATTCTCTCCTGTTCCTGTGATCTAGTCTCGTGCAGTTGAATGACTGCCTCCTATTCCTGTGTCCCAGTCTCGAGCAGTTGAGTGACTGCCTCCTGTTCCTGTGTCCCAGTTTCGAGCAGTTGAGCAACGCCCTCCTGTTCCTGTGTCCCAGTCTCGTGCAGTTTAGTGCCTGCCTTATGTTTCTGTGTCCCAGTCTGAGCAGTTGAACTGCCTCCTGTTCCTGTGACCCTGTCTCGTGCAGTTGACTGACTGCCTCCTGTTCCTGTGTCCCAGTCTCGAGCAGTCGAGTGACAGCCTCCTGTTCCTGTGTCCCAATTTCGAGCAGTTTAGTGACTGCCTCCTTTTCCTTTGACCCAGTCTCGAGCAGTTGAATGACTGCCATCTGTTCCTGTGTCCCATCCTCGGAAGTTGAATGACTGCCTCCACTTCCTGTGTCCCAGTCTCGAGCAGTTGAGTGACTGCCTCCTGTTTCTGTGTCCCAGTCTTGAGCAGTCGAATGACTGCCTCCTGTTCCTGTGTACCAGTCTCGGGCAGTTGAGTGATAGCCTCCTGTTCCTGTGTCCCAGTCTCGAGCAGTTGAGTGCCTGCCTTCTGTTCCTGTGTCCCAGTCTCGGGCAGTGGAATGACTGCCTCCTGTTCCTGTGTCCGAGTCTCGAGCAGTCGAGTGACTGCCACCTGTTCCTGTGACCCAGTCTCGAGCAGATGAGTGCCTGCCTTCTGTTCCTGTGTCCCAGTCTTGAGCATTTGAGTAACGCCCTCCTGTTCCTGTGTCCCAGTCTCGAGCAGTCGAGTGACCTCGTCGAGTGACCTAGTCTCGAGCAGTTGAATGACTGCCATCTGTTCCTGTGTCCCAGTCTCGAACAGTTGAATGACTGCCTCCTCTTCCTGTGTCTCAGTCTTGAGCAGTTGAGTAACTGCCTCCTGTCCCTGTGTCCCACTCTCGTGCAATTGAATGACTGCCTCCTGTTCCTGTGTCCCAGTCTTGAGCAGTTGAGTAACACCCTCCTGTTCCCGTGTCGACTGCTGCCTGTTCCTGTGACCCAGTCTCGAGCGGTTGAGTGACTGCCTCATGTTCCTGTGACCTCGTCTCGAGCGATTGAGTGACTGCCTCCTGTTCCTGCGTCCCAATTTCGAGCAGTTTAGTGACTGCCTCCTTTTCCTTTGACCCAGTCTCAGGCCGTTGAATAACTGCCATCTCTTCCTGTGTCCCAGTCTCGAACAGTTGAATGACTGCCTCCTCTTCCTGTGTCTCAGTCTTGAGCAGTTGAGTAACTGCCTCCTGTCCCTGTGTCCCACTCTCGTGCAATTGAATGACTGCCTCCTGTTCCTGTGTCCCAGTCTTGAAGAGTTGAATAACTGCCTCCTGTCCCTGTGTCCCACTCTCGTGCAATTGAATGACTGCCTCCTGTTCCTGTGTTCCAGTCTCTCGCAGTTGAGCAACACTCTCCTGTTCCTGTGTCCCAGTCTTGAGCAGTTGAATAACTGCCTCCTGTCCCTGTGTCCCAGTCTCGTGCAATTGAATGACTG
>NW_025169665.1:0-1753 GCF_004010195.1 Chiloscyllium plagiosum | reverse complement strand
CCAGAATTCCTTGCATCCAAGCAACTGTCCATAAAGTACCATTCCACAAAATTACAGCAGGTGTGGCTTGACCACCTGGCAGGGCTCCATCTGGAGTATTGCATGCAATTCTAGTCACTGAATTTTGGAAAGATGTGAAAGTTTTGGAAAGGGTTCAAAGGAGATTTACTGGGATGTTGACTGGTGTGGATCGAAGGTCTTATGAGCAAAGTCTGGGAGCCTGAGATTGTTTTCGTCGGAGAGAAGAAGGTTGACAGGTGAATTAATCGAGACTTATATGATTATCAAAAGGTTAGATATAGTGGACAGTGAGAGCCTTTTTCCTCAGACGGCGAAGGCCAACACGAAGAGGCATAGCATTAAATTGATTGGCGATTGATTTAGGACAGATAACTGTACGGGCGTGGATTAGCGAGCCTGCAACAGTCGTAGACTCGCTGAGTATATGGGCATTTCAATGTGCGTTGGACATACATATGGATAATAATGTAACAGGTCAGTGAAAGATCGAAGGCCGAAGGACCTGCACTGCACTGTAATGTTCTAGCTTCTAAGCAATAAGACCTACTGGGTTATGATATCTCTCTTCACTGTGTAACTTTCCAGAGACACCTTTCAGTTCTTTGTCTGCACTTCATTCAGTCCAAGCAAATGTACTTCCTCCTCAGAATGTTATCTCTCCACAATGGGGAGTGAAAAACAGAGTCAGTGACAAAGCTGAGATCGCCTACGTTCTGTTTGGAACAAACAAAGGTTATCCTGATCTTCCGGTATCCTGTCACTTGAATGTTGTACTGTATTCCAAAGACACGATTTCAGACTCTGGTCTACTGCAGTGTACTTGAAGGCACAGCTCAAGCTGGAAGAATCGCACCTCATTTTCTACTGACAGACTATGTAGTCTTCAGGACCCAGCAGCGAGTTCAATCATTTCAGAACCCGTCCGCCTTCTTCCAGATTCTTTCACTACCCACACGTCCCATTAGTTCCAAAGACGGATCATTGGACTCGAAACATTAACTCTCCTTTCTCACCACAGATTTCCAATAGCGAATGATTTTGTTCATACGTTTTGGCTTTTCTTCAGAGAACGTTTTTTTTTCCATTGTAGGCTGCAGGAAGCGTCTGATTGCAGGAGATGGTGTTCATGGCAGATGATAAGAATGACAATGGCTGGACCATTCCCATTGTGAAGGTAGACAAGCCAAGCTGGGGCTGATTACGTAAGTGCAGAGAAGGCTGTGTGAGAAATTGATTCACATGCACATATTATGAAGAGGACAGATATGTGTGACAGAAATGAGCTTGTTTTTGGGAAGAAATAATAACCAGTGGCACAGATGAAAAGCAAGAGACAGGGATTAAGAAGAGATTTCGGATAAATGTTTTCACCCAGACAGTGTTGTTTATCTTGAATTCACTATATGAAAATGTGGTAAAGCTAAGTTTCAGCAGAGCATTTCACCAGTATATAGCCAAACATTTGAATACCCAGAGCACACTTGGATAAGCAGCAGGTACTGGAAATTGTGACGAAGGCAGACATACATGAATTGGGGGTCCCGAGTCAAAGGTAACCCTGTGTGCTTAGGCGCATCGGCCCGTGCGGCTATGTGGCGCAATGGTAAGCGCGTTGGCGTTTTATGTGGTTTTTGAAGCTTTTGTAAAAAGGTCGTGTGTTCGAATTCCACCAGAGTCGAGTTTGGTTTGAAACCTGATGAGAGCAGACTCGGCTGCTCCTCTGCAAAACCGG
>NW_025169664.1:0-1753 GCF_004010195.1 Chiloscyllium plagiosum | reverse complement strand
GTCCCGGAGCAGTGTGAGGGGAAACCCGAGTCCGGGAGCAGTGTGAGGGCTAACCCGCGACATGGTGCAGTGCGTGGGGAAACCCCGAATAATGGTTGAGTGTGAGAGGAAACCCTGAGTAATGGTGCAGTGTGAGGGGAAAGCCTGAGTCATGGTGCAGTGTGTGGGGAAACCCGAGTCATAGTGCAGTGTGAAGGGAAACCCGAGTCATGGTGCAGTGTGAGGGGAAACCCGAGTCCCGGAGCAGTGTGAGGGGAAACCTAGTCATGGTGCAGTGTGAGGGGAAACCCTAGTCATGGTGCAGTGTTAGGGGAAACCCGAGTCATGTTGCAGTGTGATGGGAAACCCTGAGTCCCGGAGCAGTGTGAGGAAACCCTAGTCATGGTGCAGTGTGAGGGGAAACCCTAGTCATGGTGCAGTGTGAGGGAAAACCCCGAGTCATGGTGCAGTGTGAGGGGAAACCACGAGTCATGGAGCAGTTTGAGGAGAAACCCCGAGTCATGGAGCAGTGTGAGGGGAAACCCGAGATCCGGAGCAGTGTGAGGGGAAACCCGAGATCTGGAGCAGTGTGAGGGGAAACCTGAGTCATGGTGCAGTGTATTGGAAACCTCGAGTCATGGTGCAGTGCGAGAGGAAACCCGAGTCATGGTGCAGTGTGTGGGGAAACCCGAGTCATGTTGCAGTGTGAGGAGAAACCCCGAGTCATGGTGCAGTGTGATGGGAAACTCTGAGTCCCGGAGCAGTGTGAGGGGAAACACCTAGTCATGGAGCAGTGTGAGGGGAAACCCGTGTCGTGGAGCAGTGTGAGGGGAAACCTGAGATCCGGAGCAGTGTGAGGGGAAACCCAAGTCATGGTGCAGTGTGAGGGGAAACACGAATCATGGTGCAGTGTGTGGGGAAACCCGAGTCATGGTGCAGTGTGAGGCGAACCCCCGAGTCATGGTGCAGTGTGAGGGGAAACCCCGAGTCATAGTGCAGTGTGAGCGCAATCCCAAGTCATGGTGCACTGTGAGGGGAAACCCGAGTCCCGGAGCAGTTTGAGGGAAAACACTGAGGCCTGGTGCTTTGTGAGGGGAAACCCGACTCATGGTGCAGTGTGAGGGGTAACATCAAGTCATGGTGCAAAACCCCGAGTCATGGTGCAGTGTAAGGAGAAACCCCGAATCACAGTGCAGTGTGAGAGGAAACCCTGAGTAATGGTGCAGAGGGAGCGGAAAGCCCGACTCATGGTGCAGTGTGAGGGGAAACCCCGAGTCATGGTGCAGTGTGAGGGGAATCATTGAGTCATGGTGCAGTGTGAGGGGAAACCCCAAGTCATTGTGCAATGTGAGGGGAAACCCCGAGTCATGGTGCAGTGTGAGGGCTATCCCAAGTCATGGTGCACTGTGAGGGGAAACCCGAGTCCCGGAGCAGTGTGAGGGGAAACCCGAGATCTGGAGCAGTGTGAGGGGAAACCTGAGTCATGGTGCAGTGTGTGGGGAAACCCGAGTCATGGTGCAGTGTGAGGGGAAACCCGAGTCCTGGAGCAGTGTGAGGGAATACCCCGAGTCATGTTGCAGTGTGAGGGGAAACCCCGAGTCATGGTGCAGTGTGATGGGAAATCCCGAGTCCCGGAGCAGTGTGATGGGAAACCCGAGTCCTGGAGCAGTGTGAGGGGTAACCCGAGACATGGTGCAGTGCGTGGGGAAACCCCGAAACATGGTTGAGTGTGAGAGGAAACCCTGAGTCATGGTGCAGTGTGTGGGGAAACCCG
>NW_025169663.1:0-1753 GCF_004010195.1 Chiloscyllium plagiosum | reverse complement strand
TGCCGCACTGCCGGAGAGTTAGTACTGAGGGATTTCCGCACTGCCGGAGAGTTAGTACTGAGAGAGTGCCGCACTGTCGGAGAGTTAGTACTGAGAGAGTGCCGCACAGCCGGAGAGTTAGTACTGAGAGAGTGCCGCACTGTTGGAGAGTTAGTACTGAGAGAGTGCCGCACTGCCGGAGAGTTAGTACTGAGAGAGTGCCGCACTGTCGGAGAGTTAGTACTGAGAGAGTGCCGCACTGCCGGAGAGTTAGTACTGAGAGAGTGCCGCACTGTTGGAGAGTTAGTACTGAGAGAGTGCCGCACTGCCGGAGGGTCAGTACTGAGAGAGTGCCGCACTGTCGGAGGGTCAGTACTGAGAGAGTGCCGCACTGCCGGAGGGTCAGTACTGAGGGAGTGCCGCACTGTCAGAGGGTCATTACTGAGAGAGTGCCGCACTGTCGGACAGTTAGTACTGAGAGAGTGCCGCACTGCCGGAGGGTCAGTACTGAGAGAGTGCCGCACTGCCGGAGAATTAGTACTGAGAGAGTGCCGAACTGCCGGAGAGTTAGTACTGAGGGATTGCCGCACTGCCGGAGAGTTAGTACTGAGAGAGTGCCACACTGCCGGAGAGTTAGTACTGAGAGAGTGCCGCACTGTCGGAGAGTTAGTACTGAGAGAGTGCCGCACTGCCGGAGAGTTAGTACTGAGTGAGTGCCGCACTGTTGGAGAGTTAGTACTGAGAGAGTGCCGCACTGCCGGAGGGTCAGTACTGAGAGAGTGCCGCACTGCCGGAGAATTAGTACTGAGAGAGTGCCGCACTGCTGGATGGTCAGTGCTGAGAGAGTGCCGCACTGCCGGAGAGTTAGTACTGAGAGAGTGCCACACTGCCGGAGAGTTAGTACTGAGAGAGTGCCGCACTGTCGGAGAGTTAGTACTGAGAGAGTGCCGCACTGCCGGAGAGTTAGTACTGAGTGAGTGCCGCACTGTTGGAGAGTTAGTACTGAGAGAGTTCCGCACTGCCGGAGGGTCAGTACTGAGAGACTGCCGCACTGTCGGAGGGTCAGTACTGAGAGAGTGCCGCACTGCCGGAGGGTCAGTACTGAGGGAGTGCCGCAATGTCAGAGGGTCATTACTGAGAGAGTGCCGCACTGTCAGACAGTTAGTACTGAGAGAGTGCCGCACTGCCGGAGGGTCAGTACTGAGAGAGTGCCGCACTGTCGGAGGGTCAATGCTGAGGGAGTGCCGCATTGTCGGAGAGTTAGTACTGTGCCGCACTGCCGGAGAGTTAGTACTGAGAGAGTGCCGCACTGCCGGAGAGTTAGTACTGAGAGAGTGCCGCACTGCCGGAGAGTTAGTACTGAGAGAGTGCCGCACTGCCGGAGAGTTAGTGCTGAGAGAGTGCCGCACTGCCGGAGAGTTAGTACTGAGGGATTGCCGCACTGCCGGAGAGTTAGTACTGAGAGAGTGCCGCACTGCCGGAGAGTTAGTACTGAGAGAGTGCCGTACTGCCGGAGAGTTAGTACTGAGAGAGTGCCGCACTGCCGGAGAGTTAGTACTGAGAGAGTGCCGCACTGCCGGAGGGTCAGTACTGAGAGAGTGCCGCACTGTCGGAGGGTCAGTACTGAGAGAGTGCCGCACTGCCGGAGGGTCAGTACTGAGGGAGTGCCGCACTGTCAGAGGGTCATTACTGAGAGAGTGCCGCACTGTCGGACAGTTAGTACTGAGAGACTGCCGCACGGTCGGAGAGTTAGTACTGAGAGAGTGCCGCACTG
>NW_025169662.1:0-1753 GCF_004010195.1 Chiloscyllium plagiosum | reverse complement strand
ACTATCTTCCCAGCAAAACCGATATGCTGTCGATGACATACTGGGCAAAGAGGGTGGGGTTTGCACCACAGTAAAGGACAAATGCATGACGGGGGTTACTGAGCACAGAGAGAACATTACCAAGCAGGTAGGTAGCAACGTCACCGTCGTCAATCCACTGACAGAAGGCACTGCATGGCGAGATCATGTAAGATGCAGTACCACCGAGAGATATCCTGAGAGCAATATAGTGTGTGTTGGTATAGTCAGGAGTGTTTGCCGGATATTGAGGTGGTGTGGGATGGTTTGGGCTGGAGATCCCATCTAACAGCAACATAGTGCCCCTCGAGAGTGACATGGTGTGGGCTGGTATAGCCCGGAGTGTCCCCCTGACAGTGACATGGGGTGGGCTGGTATAGCCCGGAGTGTCCCACTGACAGTGACATGGTGTGGGCTGGTGTAGTCCGGAGTGTCCCAATGACAGTGACATGCTGTGGGCTGGTGTAGTCCGGAGTGTACCAATGACAGTGACATGCTGTGGGCTGTTATAGCCCGGAATGTCCACCTGAGACTGCCATGGTGTGGGCTGGTATAGCCCGGAGTGTCCCCCTGATAGTGACATGGTGTGGAATGGTGTAGCCCAGAGTGTCCCCATGAAAGTGACATGGAATGGGATGGTGTAGCCCGGAGTGTCCCCCAGACAGCGACATGGTGTGGGCTGGTGTAGCCCAGAGTGTCTCCTTGAGAATGACATGGTATGGGCTGGTGTCGGCCAGAGTGGCCCCTGAAAGCGACATGGTGTGGGCTGATTTAAACTGTTTGTCCCCCTGAGAGTGACATGGTGTGGGCTGGTGTAGCCGGGAGGGTCCCCCTGACAGTAAAATAGTGCGATCTGGAGTAGCCGGGAGTGTCCCCCTGAGAGTTATATTGTGTGGTCTGGTTTATCCCGGAGGGTATCCCGTACAGTGACATGGTGTGGGCTGGTCTATCCCGGAGTGTATCCCGTAAAGTGACATGGTGTGGTCTGGTGCAGCCTGGTGTGTCCCCCTGACGTTGACATGGTGTGGACTGACGTAATCCGGAGCGTCCCCCTTCCAGTGACATGGTGCGAGCTGGTGTAGCCCAGAGTGTCCCCGAGTCAGTGACATGGTGGGGGCTGGCGTAGACCAAGTGTGTCCCACGGACAGTCACATAGTATGGGCTGCTGTAACCCTGAGTGACCCAAAGGCAGTCACATTGTGGAGGCTGGTGTAGCCCGGGGTGCCCCCTAACAGTGACATGGTGTGGACTGGTGTACCCCAGAGTCTCCCCTGAAAGTGACATGGTGTGGGCTGGTGTAGCCCCGGATGTCCGACTGGCAGTCACACAGTGTGAGCTGCTGTAACCACGTGTGCGCCACTGCCAGTGACATGGTGTGCTGAAAATGTGTTGCTGGAACAACGCAACAGGTCAGACAGCATCCAGGAACAGGAGAATCGACGTTTCGGGCATAAGCCCTTCTTCAGGAATTATGCCCGGAACGTCGATTCTCCTGTTCCCTGGATGCTGTCTGACCTGCTGCGCTTTTCCAGCAACACATTTTCAGCTTTGATCTCCAGCATCTGCAGTCGTCACTTTCTCCTCAGTGACATGGTGTGGGCTGGTGAAGCCCGGAGTGTCCTCCTGACAGTGATATGGTGTGTTTGAAGTTATCGGGAGCAAGAGCCTTCTGGTATTTGAGTTTATAAGGAGCAAGTGTCTAGCTGGTCTTTGAATTTTATAAGGAACAAGAGAT
>NW_025169661.1:0-1753 GCF_004010195.1 Chiloscyllium plagiosum | reverse complement strand
TGGCTCTATAGTGCAATCACAATAACGTGACCAACCCTTTCTTATTTTTCAATTCCGCACAAATAACTTCTCTTGACGTATTCCCAGGAAGATCCTTTCCATATACAGTCATAGTGTTTTCCCTAATCAGAAACTTCACTCCTCCTCCTGTCTTGCTGCCCTTTCTATCCTTGCAATAGCATTTGTATCCTGGAACATTAAGCTGCCAGTCGTGCCCAACCCTGAGACATATTTCTGTAATTGCTATGCCATCCCAGTCGCATGTTCCAAACCATGTTCTGAGTTCAACTGCTTTCCTTGTTAGGCCTCTTGCATTGAAGCAAATGCAATCTACATTATCAGTCCTACTTTGTTCTCTGCTTTGTCCCTCCTGTCCTGATTGATTGGCTTGCTCCTTTTTCCCAAATGTCCCAGTCTCTGATTTTTTTTCCTCTGATTGTAAAATCGCCATTTTACAAGTTTAAACCCTCCCGAGCAGTTCTCGCAATCTCGCTGCAGGACATTAGTCCCTGCTCAATTAAGGTGTAATCCATCCTCCTTATGCCAGTCACTTCTACCCAAGAAGAGATTCCAGTGATTCAAAAATGAATCCTTTTCCCATGCACCTGCTCCTCACCCACACATTTATCTGTTCTATCCTCCAATTCCTATCCTCACTAGCTCATAGCACGGGATGTAATCCAGATATTACTATTCTCGAGGACGTCCTTTTTAAAATTCATGCCTAATTTACTATATTTTCCCTTCAGAATCTCTTGCTTTTTCCTTCCTTTATCATTAGGTCCAATCTTTACGGTGACGTCTTACTGGTCCCTCTCAACTTTGAGAATGTTCTGCACTCTCTCCGAGGTACTCCGGATCCTGGCACCGGGGAAGCAATACACCATTCTGATTGTCACTGCTGACCGCAGAAAAGTCTGTCTGTGCCTCTGATTAGAGAGATCCAATCACAATTGATCGCTTAGAGCCCTACGTACGCCTTCTTACAATAGAGCCACTCTAGGTACCAGAAACTTAGCTGTTCGTCTCACATTCGCCCTGAGAGTCCATCACCACCTAACATTTTCCAAAATGGCATACTTTTTTCAAGTGGGGAGAGCCACAGAAGACTCCTGCACTACCTGCCTATCTCTCCTAACTTTTCTGGAGTTAACCCACTTACATGACTGTACCTGCAGTTTTTCTCGCTTCCGAGAACTGCCATTCATCACACCCCCAGCTCCTGTAATCTCTTCATTACATTTAACTGCCACTCCAACCGATCCATGTAATGTGGTGATGGGAAAAGTAGGCCCATCACAAACAGAATTGAAACCTTTTTTGGATCGGGAAAGACCAGGTCACATAGAGGACGGCTTATAATAATGGAGAGAGCAGAACTTATCACCAAATACTGGCTAATATCCACCAGGGTTTACAAAATAAACATGTTGGTCATACTTTATGTCTGGTGGCTAGCATTGGATGCTGACATTGTTACTTTGGTGAGGACAAACATTGCCACCAGCAGGTCCCATCATTGGGTAAAACCTGGTTTCAACTATGTCAACTATGACGTCCTTTCATGAGTTCTATTCCTTTAATCATCATTTAAAATGCTTGGATGTGCATATAGTTCATTTGCAAAATACGGAAATAACGGTTGAAAAGTTGCAAGCATCTTTTGCAATCTACAGACCCCAAAGGTGTTGATCATAGATAAAGGGCCATTATTTACCAGCAGGGAATACGAGTATAAAGTTAAAAAGGAATT
>NW_025169660.1:0-1753 GCF_004010195.1 Chiloscyllium plagiosum | reverse complement strand
ACGGCTTTACATGGAGTAAAGGTCATGGCTTTAACACGGAGTAAAGGTCATGGTTTAACACGGAGTAAAGATCATGGCTTTACACGGAGCAAAGATCATGTCTTTACACGGAGTAAAGATCATGCCTTTACACGGTGTAAATGTCATGCCTTTACACGGAGTAATGGTCATGGCTTCACACGGAGTAAAGGTCATGGCTTTACACGGAGTAAAGATCATGGCTTTCACGGAGTAAAGGTCATGGCTTTACACGGAGTAAAGATCATGGTTTACACGGAGTAAAGGTCATGGCTTTACACAGAGTAAAGGTGATAGTTTTACATGGAGTAAAGGTCATGGTTTTACACGGAGTAAAGGTCATGACTTTATACGGAGTAAAGATCATGGCTTCACACGGAGCAACGATCTCGGCTTTACATGGAGTAAAGGTCATGGCTTTACACGGAGAAAAGGTCATAGTTTTACCCGGAGTAAAGATCATGGTTTAACACGGAGTAAAGGTCATGGTTTAACACGGAGTAAAGATCATAGTTTTACACGGAGTAAAGGTCATGGGTTTACACGGAGTAAAGATCATGGTTGTACATGGAGTAAAGGTCATTGGTTTACATGGAGTAAAGATCATGGTTTTACACGGAGTAAAGGTCATGGATTTACACGGAGTAAAGTTCATGGCTTTACATGGAGTAAAGATCATGGCTTTACACGGAGAAAACATCATGGCTTTACACGGAGTAAAGGTCATGGTTTGACACTGAGTAAAGGTCATGGGTTTACACGGAGTAAAGATCATGGCTTTACATTGAGTAAAGGTCATGGCTTTACATGGGATAAGGGTCACGGGTTTACACGGAGTAAAGGTCATGGCTTTACACGGAGTAAAGGTCATGGCTTTACACGGAGTAAAGGTCATGGCTTTACAGGATCAAAGGTCATGGCTTTACACGGAGTAAACGTCATTGCTTTACACGGAGTAAAGGTCATGGCTTTACACGGAGTAAAGGTCATGGCTTTACAGGAGCAAAGGTCATGGCTTTACACGGAGTAAAGGTCATGGGTTTACACGGAGTAAAGATCATGGCTTTACACAGAGTAAAGGTCATAGTTTGACACGGAGTAAAGGTCATGGGTTTACATGGAGTAAAGGTCATGGGTTTACACGGAGTAAAGGTCATGGCTTTACATGGAGTAAAGATCATGGCTTTACACGGAGTAGAGGTCATGGGTTTACACGGAATAAAGATCATGCCTTTACACGGAGTAAAGGTCACGGATTTACACGGAGTAAACGTCATGGCTTTACACGGAGTAAAGATCATGGCTTTACACGGGATAAAGGTCATGGTTTTACATGGAGTAAAGGTCATGGCTTTACAGGAGCAAAGGTCATGGCTTTACACGGAGCAAAGGTCATGGCTTTACACGGAGCAAAGGTCATGGCTTTACACGGAGTAAAGGTCATGGCTTTACACGGAGCAAAGGTCATGGCTTTACACGGAGTAAAGTTCATGGCTTTACACGGAGTAAAGGTCATGGCTTTACAGGAGCAAAGGTCATGGCTTTACACGGAGTAAAGGTCATGGGTTTACACAGAATAAAGATCATGCCTTTACATGGAGTAAAGGTCACGGATTTACACGGAGTAAACGTCATGGCTTTACACGGAGTAATGATCATGGCTTTACACATGTGTATGTGAGGGATTAGTGATAGAGGGTGTTGATTGAATGAGGGTTAGTGAGAGTATTGAGTG
>NW_025169659.1:1577-1753 GCF_004010195.1 Chiloscyllium plagiosum | reverse complement strand
TGTAAGTATTTGTTTTTGCTCTGTCCGTTTAAGTGTTAGTTATTGCTCTGCCTGTGTCAGTGTTTGTTATTGCTCTGCCTGTCTAACGGTTTATTACTGCTGTGCCTGTGTAAGTGTTTGTTATTGCTCTGCCTGTGTAACTGTTTGTTATTGCTCTGCCTGTCTAACTGTTTGTT
>NW_025169659.1:0-1509 GCF_004010195.1 Chiloscyllium plagiosum | reverse complement strand
TGTTTGTTATTGCTCTGCCTGTGTAACTGTTTGTTATTGCTCTGCCTCTGTAAGCGTTTGTTATTTCTCTGCCTGTCTAACTGTTTGTAATTGCTCTGTCTGTGTAAGTGTTTGTTATTGCTCTGCCTGTCAGACTCTTTGTAATTGCTCTGCCTGTGTAGGTTTTTGTTATTGCTCTGCCTGTGTAACTGTTTGTTATTGCTCTGCCTGTCTAACAGTTTGTTATTTCTCTGCCTGTCTAACTCTTTGTTATTGCTCTGCCTGTCTAACTGGGTATTATTGCTCAGCCTGTGTAAGTGTTTGTTATTGCTCTGCCTGTCTAACTGTTTATTGTTGCTCTGCTTGTGTAAGCGTTTGTTATTTCTCTGCCTGTGTTACTGTTTGTTATTGCTCTGCCTGTGTAACTGTTTGTTATTTCTGTGTCTCTGTAACTGCTTGTTATTGCTCTACCTGTTTAACTGTTTCTTATTGCTCTGTTTTGTAGGTGTTTGTTATTGCTCTGCCTGTGTAAGTGTTTGTTATTGCTCTGCCTCTGTAAGTGTTTGTTATTGCTCTGTCTGTGTAAGTGTTTGTTATTGCTCTGCCTGTGTAACTGTTTGTTATTGCTCTGCCTGTCTAACAGTTTGTTGTTGCTCTGCCTGTCTAACTGTTTGTTGTTGCTCTGCCTGTGTAAGTGTTTGTTATTGCTCTGCCTGTCTAACTGGTTATTATTGCTCTGCCTGTGTAAGTGTTTGTTATTGCTCTGACTGTCTAAATGTTTATTATTGCTCTGCTTGTGTAAGTGTTTGTTATTTCTTTGCCTGTGTTACTGTTTGTTATTGCTCTGCCTGTGTAACTGTTTGTTATTGCTCTGTTTTGTAGGTGTTACTTATACAGAGACAGCAATAACAAACAGTAACACAGGCAGAGCAAGAACAAACATTTGCACAGACAGAGCAATAACAAACAGTTACACAGGCAGAGCAATAACAAACAGTTACACAGACAGACAGAGCAAGAACAAACATTTGCACAGGCAGAGCAATAACAAACAGTTACACAGACAGAGCAATAACAAACACTTACAAAGGCAGAGCAATTACAAACAGTTAGACAGGCAAAGCAATAAAAACACTTACGCAGGCAGAGCAATAACAAACAGTTACACAGACAAAGCAATAACAAACAACTACACAGACAGAGCAATAACAAACACTTACACAGACAGAGCAATAACAAACAGTTATACAGGCAGAGAAATAACAAACAGTTACACAGACAGAGCAATAACAAACCGATAAACTGACGGAGAAACAACAAACACTTACACAGGCCGAGTAATAATAAACAGTTACACAGTCAGAGCAAGAACAAATACTTACACAGGCAGAGCAATAACAAACAGTTACACAGGTAGTGCAATAACAAGCTGTTACAGAGATAGAACAATAACAAACAGTTATTGTTTGTTATTGCTCTGCCTGTCTAACTGTTTGTTATTGCTCTGTATGTGTAACTGCTTGTTATTGC
>NW_025169658.1:0-1753 GCF_004010195.1 Chiloscyllium plagiosum | reverse complement strand
CCGAGTGTGTGTGAGTGATAGGGAATCCCAGAGTATGTGTGAGAGATAGGGAATCCCAGAGAGTCCCCGAGTGTCTGTGAGAGATAGGGAATCCCAGAGGGTTGCCGAGTGTGTGTGTGAAATAGGGAATCCCAGAGAGTCGCTGAGTGTGTGTGAGAGATAGGGAATCCCAGAGAGTCCCCGAGCATATGTGAGAGACAGGGAATCCCCGAGTGTGTGTGAGAGATTGGGAATCCCAGTGTGTGTGTGATAGAATCCCAGAGAGTCGCAGACTGTGTGTGAGAGATAGGGAATCCCAGAGAGTTCCCGAGTGTGTGTGAGAGATAGGGAATCCCAGAGAGTCTCCGAGTGTATGTGAGAGATAGGGAATCCCAGCTTGTCCCCGAGTGTGTGTGAGAGATACGTAATCCCAGGGAGTCCCCGAGTGTGTGTGAGAGATAGGGTATCCCAGGGTGTCCCCGAGTGTGTGTGAGAGATAGGGTATCCCAGGGTGTCCCGAGTGTGTGTGAGAGATAGGGTATCCCTGGGTGTCCCCGAGTGTGTGTGAGAGATACGTAATCCCAGGGTGTCCCCGAGTGTGTGTGAGAGATAGGGAATCCCAGGGTGTACCCGAGTGTGTGTGAGAGATAGGGAATCCCAGAGAGTCCCCGAGTGTGTGTGAGAGATAGGGAATCCCAGAGAGTCTCCGCATGTGTCTGAGATATAGGGAATTCCACAGAGTCCCCGAGTGTGTGTGAGTGATAGGTAATCCCAGAGAGCCTCGAGTGTGTGTGACAAAATCCCAGAGAGTCCCCGAGTGTGTGTGGTACAATCCCAGAGAGCCTCCGAGTGTGCGAGAGAGATAGGGAACCCCAGAGAGTCCCCCAGTGTGTGTGATAGAATCCCAGAAAGTCCCCGAGAGTGTGTGAGAGATAGGGAATCCCCGAGTGTGTGTGAGAAATAGGGAATCCCAGAGAGTCCCCAAGTGTGTGAGAGATAGAGAATCCCAGAGTGCGTGTGAGAGTTAGTGCAGCCCAGAGAGCCCCCGAGTGTGTGTGAGAGATAGGGAATCCCAAAGTGTGTGTGAGAGATAGGGAATCCCCGAGTGTGTGTGAGAGATTGGGACTCCCAGAGATTCCCTGAGTGTGTGTGAGAGATAGGGAATCCCAGAGTGTGTGTGAGAGATACCCAGAGAGCCGCCGCGTGTGTGTGAGAGAAATGGAAACCCAGAGAGTCCCCGAGTGTGTGTGATAGAATTCCAGAGAGTCCCCGAGTGTGTGTGAGAGAATCCCAGTGAGTCCCCGAGTGTGTGTGAGAGATAGGGAATCCCAGAGAGTCCCCGATTGTGTGTGAGAGAAAGGGAATCCCAGAGAGTCCCCGAGTGTGTGTGATAGAATCCCAGAGAGTCCCCGAGTGTGTGTGATAGAATTCCAGAGAGTCCGCGAGTGTGTGTGAGAGAATCCCAGTGAGTCCCCGAGTGTGTGTGAGAGATAGGGAATCCCTGAGAGTCCCCGAGTGTGTGTGAGAGAATCCCAGAGAGTCCCCGAGTGTGTGTGAGAGACAGGGAATCCCAGAGTGTCCCCGAGTGTGTTTGAGAGATAGAGAATCCCAGAGTCTCCCCGATTGTGTGTGAGCGATGGGGAATCCCAGAGAATCCCCGAGTATATGTGAGCGATTGGGAATCCCAGTGAGTCCCCGAGTGTGTGTGAGAGTTAGGGAATCCCGGAGAGTCCCCGAGTGTGTGTGAGAGAGAGAATCCCAGAGAGTCCCCAAG
>NW_025169657.1:0-1753 GCF_004010195.1 Chiloscyllium plagiosum | reverse complement strand
TGTTAATTTTTCTCCTTCCGATTCTTCCATCACCAGCTCTCCTTTTTCCTCTCTCATTTTTTCTCTCTCACTTTCGATGTCTCACTCCATCTCTCGTATTGACCCTTTCTCTCCCTTGAGCTCCCACTATCCATCCATTATATTCAATAAGAATGGTGGGCCCGGAGTGCTGCTCTCCTGTCTCTATTTTTCATTCTCAGGGGTCCCAACTCCTCTGTGGAAGGGTAGATATTAATATCCATTCGAATCTCTCACTGAATCGAAATGTATCCTTCATATCTCGAACAAAACATAGGATGCTTACTCAGTGTGGACAATGGGAATGACATTGTTTTACTAGGACGGTCAGGAATCATTGAAAGATGCAATTGTGCGTGCCCATTGACAGATTGAGAGGTTGCATGCTCTAATTTAATTATTGAAACCGTTGTCTGATTTTTCTTCTTCCCTGTCAGACAATGATCTAACCCTTGGCTTGGTTAACTATCTTTCATTTCCCTTCACTCCATATTCAACCACATTCTCATTCATTGCACTCACGCACCCAAATGCAAACTATATGCATATATATATATATATATATATATATATATATATGTATGTATTGTGTGTCTCTGTGTGCGCGCCCACCTGCATAACATACACACACACACACATGCGGGTGTGGGCGCACACGCACACACACATACCCACAAACACAAACATCATGTTTTTCTAGCTTGTCCGAGTTCTCAAAAAGGGTCACTCCAGCAGAAATCCACACAATTCGTTTTCTACACAGATGGTGCATTAACTTTTTTTATTTTTTAGAAAACATTTTTTCCTTTCTTTTCTATGTTGCTTTCAGTGTAGCAAGCATCATTGGCTTGAACAGCATTTAATTCCTGTCGCGACATTCTGTTGAGATGGTGATGTTGAGCTGTCTCTTTGAACAACTGTTATTCATGTGAAACAAGGACAATCTGTGTAATAGGTATGAACAGGATATATAAGAAGTTCGTTTAGCACGTTTGCTTTCATTACACAGTCCTCTGAGTACAGGCAAAGGGACATTATGTTAAGATTGTACATAACACTCGTGAGGTTTCCACATCTGAAATACTGGTTCCAGTGCTGGTCGCTCAGTTAAAAGGTATCTATTATAAAGATGGAGATGGTTATAAAGAGATTTATGAAGATGTTGCCTGAAGGAAGGTTTGAACTATATAGGAAGGTTGGATAGTTTTGCAATCTTCTTCATTTCGCTGGAGCGAAGGAGGTTGAGAGGTGACCTGATAGAAGTTACAAAATAATGAGGGCAATAGACTCTATGGTGGTTGACTTTTCCCAGTACAAGTGTCAGGACAAGAGGAGGCACATTCTTACCTTGCTGCTGGTTTCTTCAGTGTCACCATCTGACATCATCACAATACTGACGTCTACTTTATAACTAAAAAAAAGACAGGGTGGGGAAGTGGGAGTCCATGTCCTATTGAGTGCAGTGGAGATTAATCAGAATGATAGCTGAACGTCAAGGGTTATTGACGAGGGGATGTAAAGACAATAAGCAAGGTTTATATTCCTACAATTTAGAAAGATCTGAGGCGATTATACCTTTACAGGTAATAATGGAAACTGCCATTTTGGTTAGAGACAGAGATATTTCTTGTTTCTTCCTGAATTGAACATTAGCTTTCACCAAGAGTGTGTTGGGGCTCTGCAATTCACTCCGTTGGAGGAGAGTTGAGGTGGAAATGCTCGGAAACTTTCAACA
>NW_025169656.1:0-1753 GCF_004010195.1 Chiloscyllium plagiosum | reverse complement strand
AGGGTGGGTGGTATCGATCGCACAATCCCAATAAGGAGACCATCACTTTTTTTATTTCTCCGTTCCAATCAAATAACGTACCTGGATGGGCTCCCAGGAATGTCCTCCTGAATTCCAGCCGTAATGTTATCCTTAAGCAAAATCGCCACTCCCCCTGTTCTATTCTCCCTTTCTCTCCTTGCTATAACATTGATATCTTGGAACATTGAGCTGCTAGTCCTATCCACCTCTGAGTCATGCCTTTGCAGTTGCGATAGTAACGCAGTGCCATGTTCAAAACCAAAATCTACGCTCATCTGCCTGACTGGTCAAGACTGAAATAAAAGCAGTGTAACTGCATGGTCGCACCTCATTCTGTGGCTTGCTCTTGCTTGTCTGACCTCTTGCTTGTCAGCCTCACATTTAAGTGTTTTCTCTCTGTCTCTTTGGGTTTACCCCTACTCCATCACTCGTTTAATGCCTCCTGAGCAGCACTAGCAAATCTCCCTGCCTGGATTTTTGTCCCCTTCCAATGCAGGTGCAATCTTTCCTTGCTATGTAGGTCAGATATACGCCAGAAGAAATTCCCATGATCCAAATATGTAATTCCTTCTCCCCTGCAACAGCTCCTTCGCCACACATTCATCTCCTCCATCCTGATATTCCTACTCTCACTAGCATGTTGCACCGGGAGTAATCTCGATATTACTATCCTTGAGAAACTGTTTTTTAACCTCCTACATAATTTCCTGCATTCTCTCATCAGGACCCCCATCCTCTGTCATTGGTACCAATGTGCAATGACCTCCCACTGATGATTCTCCTCTTTGAATATATTTTGCTCTCAATCTGAGGCATCCTTGATCCTGGCATGAGGGAGGCACCAACACATTCTGATGTCTTACTGTCAGCTGCAGAAACGGCAGTCTGTGCCCCTTGTGAGAGAGTACCCAATCGCAATTGATTATCTGGATCCTGATATACCTCACATTAGAGTAGAGCCAGTCTCAGCACCAGTAACTTGGCTGCTCGTGCTACTTTTCCCTGAACGTCTATTAACCACTACATTTTCCAAACCAGAATACTTTTTTGAGGTGGGGACAGGCACGGGAGACTCCTACATTACCTGCCTAACCCTTGTACCTTTCGTAGATGTAACCCATCTACCTCCGCCTATCTGCAATATTCTGCCATCCTGAGACTGCCACCTATGACACCCCCTGGCTCTTGTCAATTCCACACTGCTTGCAATCACTCCACAATCATCTGATGAAGGAACAGTGCAACGAAAGATACTGCTTCCAAATAAATCTGTTGAACTATATCCTGATGTTGTCTGATTTTTAACTCTATCTACCCCAGTCTAACACCGGCGTCTCCAAATCATTTAATCCCTCCCCAACCAATCCATGAAATCCGATAGGACTTGCAATCACACCTCCTTCAGATATAATCATCAGGATCATTGAAACTCTCCTTCATCTCACACATCCGACAGGAGCAGCATGTCCCTGGAAACAGGCCATCTCTCCGCGTTAACAATCTACAAATCCAGAAAAAGGCACAGTCTTACTGATCTACAAAATACTGCCCGAGACTAACTTAATGCCTATGTCTTACATTTTAAAAATGTAATCAAGAAACCGTAAGACATATTAAAAAGAAACCATCACTTTACTCACTACTGTAGACGGATCAAACTAAAACAGAATAAGATTGTTGTTTTAAGAGATTGATACCTACTGAGATGATCCCTGACTGTTAGTAGTTCTGA
>NW_025169655.1:0-1753 GCF_004010195.1 Chiloscyllium plagiosum | reverse complement strand
GCAGCTTTCTGTCGGGGGGGGGTACTGTACAGAGAGCAGCTTTCTGTGAGGGGAGTACTGTACAGAGAGTAGCTTTCTGTGAGAGATACTGTACAGAGAGCATCTTTCTGGGATGGGTACTGTACAGAGAGCAGCTTTCTGTGTGGGGTACAGTACAGAGAGCAGCTTTCTGTGAGGGGGCACTGTACAGAGAGCAGCTTTCTGTGAGGGGGTACTGTACAGAGAGCAGCTTTCTGTGGGGGGGGTACTGTACAGAGAGCAGCTTTCTGTGAGGGATACTGTACAGAGAGCAGCTTTCTGTGAGGGGGGTACTGCACAGAGAGCAGCTTTCTTTGAGGGATACTGTACAGAGAGCAGCTTTCTGTGAGAGCGGTACTGCACAGTGAGCATCTTTCTGTGAGGGTACTGTACAGAGAGCAGCTTTCTGTGTGGGGTACAGTACAGAGAGCAGCTTTCTGTGAGGGGGCACTGTACAGAGAGCAGCTTTCTGTGAGGGGGTACTGTACAGAGAGCAGCTTTCTGTGGGGGGGGTACTGTACAGAGAGCAGCTTTCTGTGAGGGATACTGTACAGAGAGCAGCTTTCTGTGAGGGGGGTACTGCACAGAGAGCAGCTTTCTTTGAGGGATACTGTACAGAGAGCAGCTTTCTGTGAGAGCGGTACTGCACAGTGAGCATCTTTCTGTGAGGGGTACTGTACAGAGAGCAGCTTTCTTTGAGGGATACTGTAAAGATAGCAGCTTTCTGGGAGGGACACTGCACAGAGAGCCTCTTTCTGTGAGGGGGGTACTGCACAGTGAGCATCTTTCTGTGAGGGGTACTGTACAGAGAGCAGCTTTCTGTGAGGGGCACTGTACATCGGGCAGCTTTCTGTGAGGGGGCACTGTACAGAGAGCAAGTTTTTGTGAGGGGTACTGTACAGAGAGAAGCTTTCTGTGGGGGGGTACTGTACAGAGAGCAGCTTTCTGTGAGGGGGTACTGTACAGAGAGCAGCTTTCTGTGAGGTGGCACTGTACAGAGAGCACCTTTCTGTGTGTGGTACTGTACAGTGAGCAGCTTTCTGTGAGGGGCACTGTACAGAGAGCAGCTTTCTGTGAGGGGGTACTGTCCAGAGAGCAGCTTTCTGTGAGGATTACTGTACAGAGAGCAGCTTTCTGTGAGGGATACTGTACAGAGAGCCGCTTTCTGTGAGGGGCAATGTACAGAGAGCAGCTTTATGTGAGGGGGCACTGTCCAGAGAGCAGCTTTCTGTGAGGGGGTACTGTACAGAGAGCAGCTTTCTGTGAGGGGGCACTGTACTGAGAGCAGCTTTCTGTGAGAGGGCACTGTACAGAGAGCAGCTTTCTGTGAGGGGCACTGTACAGAGAGCAGCTTCCTGTGAGGGACACTGTAGAGAGAGCAGCTTTCTGTGAGGGGCAATGTAGAGAGACCGGGTTTCTGTGTGAGATACTGCACAGAGAGCAGCTTTCTGTGAGGGGGTACTGTACAGAGAGCAGCTTTCTGTGAGGGATACTGTACAGAGAGCAGCTTTCTGTGGGGGGATACTGTACAGAGAGCTGCTTTCTGTGAGGGGCAATGTCGAGAGACTGGGTTTCTGTGTGAGATATTGTACAGAGAGCAGCTTTCTGTGAGGGGCACTGTAAAAAGAGCAGGTTTATGTAAGGGGTCACTGTACAGAGGGCAGCTTTCTGTGAGGGGGAGCACTGTACAGAGAGCAGCTTTCTGTGAGGGACGCTGTAGAGAGAGCAGCTTTCT
>NW_025169654.1:0-1753 GCF_004010195.1 Chiloscyllium plagiosum | reverse complement strand
GTGGGGAATCAGGCAGCATCATATTGAAAGGTACAGGGGGGCCTGTCCCTATACCCATCGCTCCTGGGTGGTGTTCACAATGGAAGTGTGAAGGAGAAGGTATCATCTGGAATGCATTGCTTGTTGGAAACAAATTTAAACTTTCAAAAGGAAATCAGATAAATATCAGAAATGGAAAGATTTCTTGGGCTATGAGCGAACATATAAACGGGGACACTTATTTAGGCCACTCAGCCCCTCGGGCCTGCTTCATCATTCTGTAAGATCACAGATGATCCGATTACTGCTCATTCACCCCTACCCCAATAATCTTTTGCCCCCTGCCTTGCATATCAAGAGACTATCTACCTCTGCCTTTAAAATGGTCAAGGACTCTTTTCTGAGACCTTCTGTGGGATACAGTTTCAAAAGACACATGATCCTCGCATGGCACAATGGTTAGCACTGCTGCCTCACAGCAGCAGAGACCCGGGTTCAATTCCTGCCTCAGGCAACTGTCTGTGTGGAGTTTGCACATTCTCCCCGTGTCTGCGTGGGGGTGCTCCAGTTTCCTCCCACAGTCCAAAAATGTGCAGGCTAGATGAATTGGCCATGCTAAATTGCCAAGTGTAGGGGAACGTGTCTGGGTGGGTTGCTCTTCGGAGGGTCAGTGTGGACTTGTTGGGCCGAAGGGCCTGTTTCCACACTGTAAGTAAACTAATCTAATCGAAAAGAAAAGAAAACCTCTCCTCATCGCTGTCTCAAATAGGCAACTTTTTATTTTCAAACAGCGACCACTAGTTTTAGATTGTCCAGCAAGAGGAAACATCCTCTTCACAACCACCATGTCAAAATCCCTCAGGGTGTTGTATGTTGAATCGAGTTATCTTCAAAGTTCCTGGGGACGCAGCTTGCCCAACTGTACCTCAGAAGTAGTCCAGTAAACCTCCTCAGCACTTCTGCCAATACACTTATGTCCTTCCTTAAATAAGTGTACCAACACTGTACACAGTGTTCCAGATATGGTCTCACCAATACTCCATTTCACTGAAGCATAAACTCCCTTCTTTTAGACTCTTCCTGCTGACATATCATATTTTCCCACATTATACTCCATTTAACAGATCGATGTTCACTCACTTAGTCATTCTCTGTAGCTTTCCCTCTGTCCTCTTCAAAGTTTACTTTTCTACCCATCTTTGTGGCATGACCAAATTTAGGAACCATGCCTTCCATCCCTTCATCCAAGTTACTGATATCAATTAAAAAAAGGTGAGCCCCCAGAACTGATCTGTCACTCTGACCACACATTAGACCTGGCCAATCAGAAAATGACCCGTTCAAGTGCAAACGTTGTTTCCTGTTGGCGAGCCAGAGTTCTACCCATGCCAATAGTTACCTAGAAGAACAAAGAACATTGCAGCACAGAAACAGGTCCTTTGGCCCGCCAAGCATGCTCCGATCCAATTCCTCTCTATAAACCTGCCGCCAATTTCTAAGGATCTGTATCCCTTTGCTCCCTGCCCATTCATGTATCTATCTAAATACATCTTTAACGACGCTATCGTTCCTGCCCCTACCACCTCTGCAGGTAACACATTCCAGGCACCCACCACCCTCTGCGTAAAGAACTTTCCACACATATCTCCCCTAAGTTTTTCCCCTCTCTCACTTTGAACTAGTGACCCCTAGTAGAGAGTCAGAGAGTCATGCAGCACGAAACAAGCACTTTTCCAGCCCAATACAGGACATTGGTTAGACCACTGTTGGAATA
>NW_025169653.1:0-1752 GCF_004010195.1 Chiloscyllium plagiosum | reverse complement strand
TCCTGTGTAATATTGATCTGGATTGCAGAGAACCGCTCCTGTGAAGAATTGATCTGGATTGCAAGGGACAGCTCCTGTGTAATATTGATCTGGGGAGCTGGGCGCTGCTCCTGTGTAATATTGATCTGGATTGCAGAGAACAGCTCCTGTGTAATATTGCTCTGGTTTGCAGGGGACAGCTCCTATGTAATCTTGATCTGGATTGCAGAGCACAGTTCCCATGTCATATTGGTCTGGCTTGCAGGAGAGAGCTCCTGTGTAATATTGGTCTGGATTGCCGGGGACACCTTCTGTGTAATATTGATCAGGATTGCAGGGGACAGCTCCTGTGTAATATTGAGCTGGATTGCAGGGGGACAACTCTTGTGTAATATTGATCAGGATTGCAGGGGTCAGCTCATGTGTCATATTTATCTTGGGAGCAGGGGACAGCTCCTGTGTAATATTGATCCGGATTGCAGGGATCAGCTCCTGTGTAATATTGATCTGGGGAGCAGAGGACAGCTCCTGTGTAATATTGATCTGGGGAGGAGAGGACAGTCCTGTGTAATATTGATCTGGAGAGCAGGGGACAGCGCCTGTGCAATATTGATCTGGGGAGAAGGGGACAGCTCCTGTGTCATATTGATCTGGATTGCAGGGCTCAGCTCCTGTGTCATATTGATCTCGGGAGCAGGGGCCAGCAACTGTGTAATATTGATCTGGATTGCAGGGATCGGCTCCTGTGTAATATTGATCTCGGGAGCAGGGGACAGCTCCTGTGTAATATTGATCTGGATTGCAGGGCTCACTCCTGTGTCATATTGATCTCGGGAGCAGGGGACAGCAACTGTGTAATATTGATCTGGATTGCAGGGAGCAGCTCCTGTGTAATATTGATCTGGGGAGCAGGGGACAGCTCCTGTATAATATTGATCTGGGGAACAGAGGACAGCTCCTGTGTAATATTGATCTGGGGAGCAGGGGACAGCTCCTGTGTCATATTGATCTCGGGAGCAGTGGACAGCTCCTGAGTAATATTGATCTGGGGAGCAGAGGACAGCTCCTTTGTACTATTGATCTGGGGAGCAGGGGACAGCTCCTGGGTAATATTGATTTGGGGAGAAGTGGACAGCTCTTGTGTAATATTGATCTAGACTGCAGGGAGCAGCACCTGTGTAATATTGATCTGGATTGCAGAGTCAGCTCCTGTGTAGTATTGATCTGGATTGCAGAGGACACCTCTTGTGTAGTATTGAACTGGCTTGTAGAGGACAACTCCTGTGTAATATTGATCTGGATTGCAGGGGACAGCTCCTGTGTAATATTGATCTGGGCCTCAGTGCACAGCTCCTGTGAAAGATTGATCTCAGGAGCAGTGGATAGCTCCTGTCTTATATTGATCTGGATTGCCGGGGACAGATCCTGTGTAATATTGATCTGGGGAGCAGAGGACAGCTCCTGTGTAATATTGATCTGGGGAGCAGGGCACAGCTCCTGTATAATATTGCTCTGTATTGCAAGGAACAGCACCTGTGTAATATTGATCTGTATTGCAGGGGACAGCTCCTGTGTAATATTGATCTGGATTGCAGGGGACAGCTCCTGTGTAATATTGATCTGGATTGCAGGGCACTGCTCCTGTGTAATATTGATCAAGATTGCAGTGGACAGCTCCTGTGTAATATTGATCTGGATTGCAGGGGACAGCTCCTGTGTAATATTGACCTGGGGAGCAGGGGATGGCTACTGTTTAATATTGATATGGATTGC
>NW_025169652.1:0-1752 GCF_004010195.1 Chiloscyllium plagiosum | reverse complement strand
CTTGTTCAACTGCTGACGCTAACCTTTTCAGTTTACGTTCATTAAACATATTCGGAGAAAATGAGGAAAGCTGAAGCTGAAGATCAGAGCCAAGAGTGTGGCATTGGAAAGGGGCAGGCACATCCAAAGAGCAGGAGGATCGACCTTTCAGGCATTCGTAATCAGAAAAAAAATTCCTGATGAAGGGCTTATGCCCAAAATGGTGAGTCTGCTTCTCCTCGAATTCTGCCTGACCTTCTGTGCTTTACCGGCACCACACTCTTGACATTAGAAATATTTGACTGAATGTTCAGAGACTATACTAAAAGTTGCCTCTGTCAATGTAATTTACTTTGCTTTCTGTTCACTAAAGTTTTCATGTTAATTGTTTCTCCTTTTCTTCTTAAATCTGATACAAATCTCAAAATACAGAACACATTAAAATTCACATGAATTATAAATTTGCATTCTCGACAAGAAAACCAATGGAAGGCGAGATAGAATTCTTGAACAGTCGACACATTTAAATGAAAAAACAATGCCTTCGAAAAAATGTGTGCCCGTCTGTGTCTCTCTTTCAATTCAATAATCCTGCAAATAGTTTATAATTTTTAGTTGATCTCTCTGAATGAGTTCCTAATCAAATTAAATGTAAACAGTTGAAAAATTAACAACAGATTGATAACTGGGTGTTAAAGATCGTATTTGAAGTCAACAAATGTTTGGAATTTACTCGAATTCCACCAGGAAACATTCTTGAATTATAATACAAGAAATGAGATATGTGCAAAGCTTATTTTTAAATGAACAAATTCCAATATTTTCAAAACATTTCAATCTTACGGTCAAAATGAAATGGTGAAATGAAAAATAAAAACAAGTTTCTGACAATTCATAAACTGAACAACAATTACATATTCACTTTGATCAAAGGACAGAATAACATTTAGATGTATCACAATATTTAGTCACTAAGTAGGTAATCAGCTGACTGACAAGTAATTGGTGGTAGCATTTGTTATTTGACTGAAGAAGATATCAACTTTATTTCAAATTTATAGCACGAGAGAATAATGTTTAATGTGTTTCAATTTTTTGGACTTGCCCCTTTGCAACAAAAAAAGATCAATCTCATTACTTCGACATCGTAATCTTTAATTCTGCAACATTTTCAAATATTCTCCAGGAATTTATAAGCAACAGAATTAGATACGGGTATCCCCACGATCCGAAAGTAGAGCGTTATTATGAAACCTTACTGAAAAGGGGTAAATCAATGAAGCATTAAGTTATATGCGAAACACCTCCCCTTTTTCGTAAAAGTGAAAATCCCCTTCAGATTTCTTTCAGTTAGAGAAAACCGGGACAGATGTAAGTCTTTTGTAAAAGCAAAGTGGCTAAAGCGAATTTTCCAACACATATTTCTTGGTAACATGACACAAATAAGTATCAGATTTTGTGATTATTGATATAATAGATAAAAGCAGATCTAATGTTGAATTGAAAAGCAGTTCAGTCTGTGCTTAGGTACTCTCTAATCACCATTCAGATAGCTCTCGATATATTTCTGCTGCAGGTGTGATTTGAAACCTTCACAAGTTCCTTTCATAATGTTCCCAGTCAGGATGGCAGGACTGCAATATTATGTTTAAAGTGGTTACACAAATGAAAACTAATCAGCTGTTTATTGTAGTAATTCGAATGGGAATTAATTAGGTAGTTTCCGTGTGTAATGGACTTGAAATTAAACAATATTTTACAATAACAATACAA
>NW_025169651.1:0-1752 GCF_004010195.1 Chiloscyllium plagiosum | reverse complement strand
AGAGAGCTCCAGGTTCTGAATGAAGTCTCACCGAGTGGATGTACAGTTGGTATATGACCCTGTATTGAACGTCATGTTGTTCACAAATCTGTCATCAGATAGTATGAACCATTCCCAACAGCTCTTACCTCCACACAGAACACTAGCCTGTCTTCTCTGACTTCGTTTTTGCTAAAAGCTGTTCATTGGCTCAAGTAGACTCTGTCCTTGATGTTTTTCAGAGGGTCAATAAAACGAGGTCAGGCTGCGATCAGTCTGGTTTGGTGCAGACACGAAAGAGATTTTCAGAGGCCTTTTATTTATATATAAACAGATGAAACTACATGGCAAAGTTGTCATGCTTTCGAAGTAACCTGTATAATGAACTGGGAATGGTCAGCTCTTTTCGCTGAGCTAGCTGAGTTGAGCTGAGCTGAGCAGTTTTCAGTTAAGTCTTGAACTGGGAAGTTCAACTGGGAGCTGTGTGGAAACTCTCTCTCTTTTTTCTGCCCTTCAGCTTCAACCTGGAAGCATGCATTCCATTATAATGTTTTTTCAAGGAAGTTTGATTATTGGGACTATTGTGTGTATTTGGAATAGCATAATTAAGTCTAGCTGGATAAGTTGAATTCTGTAGGTGTTCTTTATTCTGTTCATTGTGTTTCATTGTGTAACTTTGTGAATAACGTTTTTGTCTGATTTAAAAACATCCTAGCTAAAGTACTCCCGGTAATTTTCATTGGATAATGAACAAAACAAACTGCAAAGTTATGCTCAGGGCTGCTTGCTTAAGAATGATTTGAGTGGTCTAGCCGTGTCCATAACAGAGTGGGGACTCATTGCTGAATTTTCAACAGCGAGTGGGAGGTGCTAGTGTCTTTATTTCGGGTATTAGTTTGATTGGGTTGACAAAGCTTCGAATAGTAATGGCTATTTCAGTCGCCAAACGTTTCCTGGGTGGGCATGCAGTGACTTTGGAAATTTTACGAAAAGTGAATAAGACCAACTTGCAAGAATTAGCTGAGAAGCTGGAATTGGAAGTGACTGCTTCTGTGAGGAACGGAGCGATAATTACAGCAGCAGCTCGTCAATTAAACTTACTGGAGAAACCATCAGAATCTACAGAGATGGCAAGAATTCAGTTGCATATGAAACATCTTGAGTTAACGTCGAGAGGCAAGGAAAGGGCAACCAAAATAAACATTTGACATTCGATAAAATGCAGAAGGTGGTGGGGGTGTGGGGGTGTGGAAGAGAGCAGGAGAACAGAGAGTAAAAAAATTGGCAAAAGGGAGAGCAACAGGGGAGAGAGAAAGAGACAGCTTTTGAATAGCAAAAACTGACACTTAAAAAGGAAAGTCAGTGTAAAAGGCTGGAGATAACGGCTGAGGGTGCGCTTAGTTAGGAAGAGAGTGAGGATGAGCAAGCCCCTGGTAGTCAGATGACCTTTGCATCTCATTTGAAAAGTTGGCTAAACAAATGTAGTGGCTAGGGGCATTGCGGGTTTTGTTGATCCAAACCAAATGTGTAGGTCGGACTGGTGAGGTACTCACATCCCTCTCAGAGGAGGTATCTGGGGAGAACGAGGAGGTTAAAAAAACATTTTGTCCGCATTGGCAACCTTCCAGGAATCTAATGAGGAATCCTGGTCAAACTACACTGAGTTTGTAAGGATCAAACAGACTAATTTCGATAGTTGGATATGAGCTTTAAAATTCGAACAAAGCTATAATGCCCTTCGAGAGGTTAGTACTTGGAGGAATTCAAAAAAAT
>NW_025169650.1:0-1752 GCF_004010195.1 Chiloscyllium plagiosum | reverse complement strand
CAGTCTATTTCTAACCTATGATCTGCCTGGCCATGCTTACTATGATCTGCCTCCATTGCTCATAAATAAAGTGTTTCTCTGTACTGAGGTACACGTGACAATAAATCAAACCAATCAATCCTAGGTAAAGTATGGAATTTCTCTCCCTGTCAATGTCTGTTTGGAAATAAGTGATCTCTGCCAATCCTCGTGTTTCAGCATCACTATTTATTCATCTCTCACAGCTCGACAGATTAACACTCAGCTTCTTCACTCTATTCTCATGATACCATCAACCGTGTCTGTGGTAAGTAGATCATTCCTTACAAAGGTGATCAATTCTGGAGAGAGTGCCCCAAATACTCTCTCAGCAAGGCTCTACAACAGCAGGAAAATGGTTTTACTTATGTACTCGAATCATCTTACAATGAAAGACAGCATACCATTGACTGCACCCATTACTTACACAGGGTTTGATTCGGAGCAGTCAGCATAGATTTGTGAGTGGAAGTTCACGCTTCCTAAATTCTTTGATGAAGTGACCAGTAAGATAGATGAGGACAGAGCGTTAGACGTAGACTCTATGGATTTCAGTAAGGTCTTTGAAAAGCTTCCATTTGGCAGGCTGCTCTGGAAGGTTATATCGCGTGGAATGCTGGGGGAACTAGTCAATTGGATACACAGTTGGCTTGATGGTAGGAAGCAGAGGGTTTAGTGGAAGGATACTTAACAGACTGGAGGCAGGGCCCATTGGTGTTTGATGTCTACGATTTGTTTGACAATGGACAAGGCATGATTGGTAACTTTGCCGATGACACTATAATAGGTAGTATCGTGATCAGTGAGGAAGTTTATCAGAAATTGCAGCAGGATTTTAATCAGGTGGGAAAGTGGGCCGAGAAATGGAAAATGGAATGTAGTGTAGATGTGTGATGTCTTGCCTTTTGGAAGCTTAAACCAAGGTTGGAGTTTCATATTGAAAGGGAGTGCCGTAAGGGGTGTCGTGGGCAGAAAGACCTTTGTGTTCAGGTGCACACGGTTCTCTGAGAGTGGAATCACAGGTAGACAGGTCAGGGAAAAGGCTTTTGGCACACTGGCCTTCATCAGGCAGGACATTGTGTATAGGAGTTGGGAATGTATGTTGCAATTACACAGGACTTTGGTAAGGACGCACTTGGCGTATTGTGTTCAGTTTTGTCACCTTGTTATAGAGAGCATGTTATTAAATTAGAAAGAGTGCATAAGAGGTTTACAAGGACCCAGTGGTCTGAGTTAATGGGAGAGATTGAACAAACTGGGACGTTTTCTTTAGAGTGTAGGAGACTGAGGGGGGACCTTATAGAGCTGTATAAGATCACGAGAGATACGGATAGGGTGAATGCTCCCAGTCTTTTTCCAAGGTTTAGAGAATCGAGAACTAGAGGGGATGAGTTTAAGGTTAGAGGGGAAGGAATAAAAGGGAAACTGAGGGGCCATTTCTTTACATAGAGGGCTGGTACGTGGATGTGCTGCCAGCAGATGAAGTTGATGGGGTACATTAACAACATTTCAAAAGCATTTGGATAAACATGTGGATAGGAACGGACCAGAAGGATATGGGCCAACTGCAGGGAAATGGGGTTAGCATGGATGGACATTTACAAGGTAGAGGCGAACCCCTCTGTTAATTAAAACCAAACACCCAGAAAAGCTCGCTTCACCTCGTAGTCTGTTAATATATGAGTGACACAGATCTCCTTAATTCCACTATTTTAAAAAAAGAGTAAGTTAGGT
>NW_025169649.1:0-1752 GCF_004010195.1 Chiloscyllium plagiosum | reverse complement strand
GGGAGGTTGCCGAGATGGTCCAGGTGAACTTGAGGTCGGGGTGGAAGGTATTGGTATAGTTGATGAACTGTTCAATCCTCTTGTGGGAGCACGAGGTGGCGCCGATACAGTCATCGATGTAGCGGAGGAACAGGTGGGGGGTGGAGCCGGTGTAACTGTGGAAGATGGACTGTTCCACGTAACCGACGAAGAGGCAGGCATAGCTGGGGCCCATGCGGGGTGACCATGGCTACCCCTTTGGTTTGGAGGAAGTGGGAGGATTGGAAGGAAAAGTTGTTGAGGGCGAGGACCAGTTCAGCCAGGCAGATGAGGGTGTCAGTGGAAGGGTACTGGTTGGGATGGTGTGAGAGGAAGAAATGGAGGGCTTGGAGGCCTTTGTCATGGCAGATCGATGTGTACAGGGACTGGATGTCGATGGTGAAGATGAGATGTTGGGGGTCGGGGAAACAAAAGTCTTGGGGGAGGTGAAGGGAATGGGTGGTGTCACAGGGAGTTCCTGGACTAAGGGGGCAGGACGCTGTTGAGGTAGGAAGAGAGGAGTTCAGTGGGGCAGGTGCAGGATGAGATAATGGGTCGACCGGGGCAGTCAGGTTTGTGAATCTTGGGAAGAAGGTGGAATTGGGCAGTGCGGGGCTGGAGAGGAGGGAGTGGAGGACTGCGCTTTATGAGGGCGAGAGTTTGGAGTGGATGACGGGGGTGGACAGGTTGAGGCAGTCTATGCCATGGTGGCCATTTGAAATGAAGAGGTCAAGTGCGGGTAATAGGCCAGCATAGGGTATCCAGGTGGATGGGGTGTGTTGGAGGCAGGGAAAGGGGTCCTCGGTGGGTGGGTGGGTGTCTTGGTTGAAAAGGTGGACCCAGAGGTGCCCAAAAGATTTACCAGTCAAATTCCACGTTGCCTCCAAATTCCCAATATACTCTGTACTCACTGTATACTGTGTCTCCCTCTGGATGGGATCTCTCATTCCTGACTGTGCAAAGCTTAATGATCGATACAATGCTTGTGGATGTGACACTGCTTTGTCCTGGATGGTGTCGAGCTTCTTGAGTATCGTTAGAGCTGCACCAATCCAGGCAAGTGGGGAGTATTCCATCGCACTCCTGACTTGTACCTTGTTGATGGTCAAAAGGCTTTGGGGAGTCAGGAGGTGAGTTACCCACGACAAGATTCATGGCTTCTGACCTACTCTTATAGCCTTGTGTTTGTGTGATGAGTCAAACTGAATTACTGGTCAGTGGTGTTGATATTGGGCGTATTCAGTGATGGTAACACTATTGAATTAAAGGGGTGATGGTTCGATTGTCTCTTATCGGAGATGGTCATAGCCTGGCATTTGTGTGGCATGAAAGTTACTTGCCACTTGTCAGCCCAAATCTGGGTATTGTCCAGATCTTGTTGCATTTGAACACGGACTGCTTCAGTACCTGAGGAGTTGCGAATGCTGCTGAACATTGTGCAATCATTAGCGAACAGCGTACTTCTGACCTTCTGATAGAGGGAAGGTCATTGTCGAAAGCAGCTGAAGGACACTCCCTGATAATAATTATAGCAGTATTACACAGTTGGGGAAGTGGTACAGATGTTTCATTTCACAGTCTCCTCAAAACAAGAGATGCAATTTGAATCACATGATACATTTGTGGTGCTGGAAACACGCAGCAGGCTAGGCAGCATCCGAGGAGCAGGAGAATCGACGTTTCGGGCATAAGCCCTTCTTCACGAATGAGGCTGGTGTGCCAAATGGGCTGAGA
>NW_025169648.1:0-1752 GCF_004010195.1 Chiloscyllium plagiosum | reverse complement strand
TTTGGTCCAACTCATCATGATGACCAGATATCCAATCTAGTCCCAGGTGCTAGCACCTGGCCCATATCCCACTGAAACCCTTCCTATTAAAGGCTGTAATTGTACCATCTTCCACTTTCTCCAGCAGCCCATTCCATACATGCATCACCCTCTCCATCAGAGCATTGTCCCTTGAGTCCCTTTTGATATCTTTCCAGAACTAGAGGGCATCGGTTTAGGGAGAGAGGGGGTTCTCCCACCCCAGGGAAAGACCTTGTCCATTTGTTATCTAGGCCCCTCTGATTTTATAAACCTTTAATGTCACCCCTCATCCTCCAACACTCCAGGGAAAACTGCCCTAGTCTGTTCAGCCTCTCCCCATAACTCAACTTCTACAACCCTCGCAACATCCTTGAAAGGGTTCAGAAAACATTTGCAAGTTTCATAACAGCCTCATGAGGAAGGAGACCAGAATTGCCCATAATATACCAACATTGGCCTAACCATGTACTGTATAGCTGCTACATGACCTCCCAACTCTACTCTGTAGTAAAAGGAACACTTACCAAACAGCTTGTTCACTTTCCTATCTACCTGTGACTCCACTTTCAAGGAAACATGAACCTGCACTGCAAGGTTTTGGTTCAGCAATACTCCCCAGGGCATTACCAGTTCAGTGTCCAAGTGCTGCTCTGATTAGCTTTTCCAAAAAGTACCTTGCATTTATCCAAATTAAATGCCCATCTGATCAAGATCCTGTTGTAACCTTCACTGTCCTCTTGACCTTTAAATCTGGAGTCCTCTGCCATTTCACTCTGTTCACATCCAAATCATTTATCTCAATGGCAGACAGTAGTCAACCCAGCATCAATCCATGTGGCACTCCATTGGTCACAGGCCTCCAGTCTGAAAAGCAACCCTCCACCATCTTCTGTCCTCTACCTTCAGGGACAGAGGTGTCCAAATGGCTAGTTCTGTATTCCATGAGATATAACTTTCTAACCAACCAGTCTCTGAGGAGGAAACTTGTCAAATGCCTTCCTGAAATCCATAATTGATCATATCTACCACTCCCTCCAATCCGGTTATTTCTTCAAAAGAAGAAATAAAGCAGATGGTGAGGATGGGGTCAAGCAGGTTTTCCAATCCTATTGAATCCCTCCACCTGTTGAGGTAGCCAGTGTCAAAGCAATGCCCTTTAGGAGCTGGCCAGCTAGTCAGTAATGAGGCTGCTGGGCCACAGGGCTGGCCATTCCCCTCTACACCCAGAATACATTCTGCCCCTTCACCCCCAACTGCTTCCTCTAAATGCTGTTCACACTGGAGGAACCCTGATCCATCAGCTGGCACAGTGTAATACAGTATCCAGCAGTTTGACCTGTCATGTGACTCTGGACCCCATGATCCTATTGAATCCCTCCACCTGTTGAGGTAGCCAGTGTCAAAGCAATGCCCTTTTAGGAGCTGGCCAGCTCAGTCAGTAATGAGGCTGCTGGGCCACAGGGCTGACTATTCCCCTCTACACCCAGAATACATTCTGCCCCTTCACCCCCATCTGCTTCCTCTAAATGCTGTTCACACTGGAGGAACCCTGATCCATCAGCTGGCACAGTGTAATACAGTATCCAGCAGTTTGACCTGTCGTCATGTGACTCTGGACCCCATGAGATCCATGTTGACAACTCCCTTTTACCACATGGTGCTGCTACCCCTCTTGGTAGGGAGAGAACAAAGTGGTAACAGTGTATACCATGCTGTGTTTTATGGAACACA
>NW_025169647.1:0-1752 GCF_004010195.1 Chiloscyllium plagiosum | reverse complement strand
CAATAACAACTCCGTGATTATCGTGGCAAGGTGGTTCCCGGGTTTCAGGGACTCATGAATACGCTCAGTTTACTTACTAATTGCTTGATCTGATTAGGTCGGAAGTATCAAGGCCAATCCAATAACAACTCCGTGATTATCGTGGCAAGGTGATTCCCGGGTTTCAGGGACTCATGAATACGCTCAGTTTACTTCAGGTTCTGAAGCGAACACAGCCAAGCAATATGGCTCATCATGGACCAATTCCACATCGCGAGTGGCTCGCTCATTGATGATCTACTTAAGTTGCAGTGCACAGTGAAAAACAAGGTGTTTATATTCAGGATAGGAGATGAAGCAGAGTCAGAGATATGGTCAAAAGGAGGCCGGGGTCGGGAGGGGAATAAGGTAGGTTGTGAAGCTGAAAGTGTGATCTGGTATGAGAGACTGAGACAAGGAGTGTAGAAGAAAGAGGGGCAACGGCAGGATTTCGTAAAATCAGTGATTAGCCAAGAAACCTGCTTGAGAAACATACAGAAGTGGTGAGCGTGACCATAAATGCAAGATAAATAGAACACAAGAGTTGACAGGGGATTTAAAGCATCAAAACAAAAGAAAAAATGAATAACATTTAGCTCTCCTCTCGATTCAGCTCCATACGAAAAGTGCTGCTGCATGCAGCCATATCAACATCTTCAGCCTTAAGGAGGATCTTCGAACCCTCGAAGGACAGTACCTCTTTTGCTCAATCAATGTTTGGGTCCGTCGGACGCAAACGTACGACACGTTTATAATTGCTGAGCCCCTGCCTCCAAACAGTGATTGTGTACTGTGGTTGGTGGGAGTGTGGGAGTGCCACCTTGTGGGGTGGCACTGGGTGTGTTGAATCTGTGCTGCCCTCTTTGTTTGTGAAATCTCTTGCATTCATCATCGCGAATTTCTTCAGCACTTTAATGTCAATCTCTGCCTCCGAGGTGATCACCACATTAAACCACTGATGCGGAGTATCTGAATGCAATATTTACAACGTCAAACAAATCACACACACACACACACATAGCTCAGGTCGGTCAGGGAATAGCGCTGATTTAAACGAAAGTTCCTCATCTGATTTGATTCACTAAATGCAATGTTTACAACGTCAAACAAATCACACACACACACACACATAGCTCAGGTCAGGGAATAGCGCTGATTCAAACGAAAGTTCCTCATCTGATTTGATTCACTTTCATCCTGCTCGGGAATTGTTTCTTTTCTCTGTATATCTGTATATTGTTACTCTGGCTTCCATTCAATATTCTTATCTCCTCCTCTCTAATCTCTCAATTACTATTCTTCACTCTCTGCTTCTAAAGGGCTACTTTTCATTGCTTAAATTTCACAAGCATTTTATTTCCATCTGTACAATTCCTGACTTCAGTTTTTTCCCCTCGTCTCGTGTTTGGAGTGATCAATAAAAGACACATGGGGCCATGGAGACACAGTTGGAGAGAGAAATATAAAGATGGGAAGACAAAATAGGGAGGATTTCTAAAGAAAGGACAGAACGTGGCTTTTGACAGTAAAGACAAAGCTTCGTGCACCGTTTTTAACGTTCTACAATAACCGTTCCACACTGCAGTATGTGCCCCAGTCAATATATTTGATTGCATTGCATTGATGTTCCAGCAGTCATTGCAAGGATACAGATGATACAAATGAATCAATGATTGTCAGAATGCAACCTCAGTCACTCCACCTGGTACATTGGTGAATGTTCAAGAAACCAAT
>NW_025169646.1:0-1752 GCF_004010195.1 Chiloscyllium plagiosum | reverse complement strand
TGAGAAGTTTATCTTAGGGAAACGCCAGGCCAGACTTCTAGGCTCTTCAGGGCTAGCGGGGGTTACCTCGACCGTTCTATTGCCTGAGTTAGACAAATTAATTTCTTCCTATATGTCCGCACATCTGCATTGAACCACATACCCACATCGTCCCAGAACACCCAACATTTCATTCTTTATGCCTTTAGAACCCATGGTCCCAAATCCTGCCACCAGTCACTGGACACCTTCGCCAGTGACACGCGAGGAGCGTAGCCTTCCACATCAAAAATATAGAGCTTACTTGCCGTCACAGGTACTTTACATACGTTCACACTGACTGCACATTTGCCATCCCTTCAGTAAAATTCGCACAATAACAACTGACCTGGTTTAACCAATCTCCTGAACCAATACTTCTCTTATGGTTCCTCAAGGCCATCGTGGTGTATGTGTGCTGTGCAGTGCAGCACATACCCGCAAAAAAAAAATCGGTGTTATTAGGATTAACATGCTTACCTGCTTCCAGGGCGAGTGAATTGGTCACTGAACTCATTGCTCTCTGGCTGAATCGCCACTCATAGACATACACCAGTGGTCGTGGGTTGTATTTTGCAGTTTACACTTGTGAATCTTCCCTTTGAATTACCTGCAAGCCGGTCGGAGTACTGAGCAAATACAACCCCAGTCTCACTATGAGATCCCGAGCCATCAAATGTAAAGGACAGAATTCCGCTAACAAAATTGAGAATTAGAATGTATACACATTACTGATTTCACACAATATGGGTGCGGTAAAACTCTCTCATATCACGACGCCTGATGCCTCCATTGAGTTCAGGAACATTCCATTCGTCTTTATTGGCGTCAACTCTCTGAACTGTCTTGATTTGAGGAGTGAATGTGCTGGCCATGTATCTACCAAAAAGGTAACTGGTGTACCTTCCACATATAACATAGAGGTAGGCATCGACATTTCCACATCATTGTTATATTGAACATATTGTCCACACTTCGCAATCTCAATGTTCAAAATAGAGTTGGGACACATCTCAGTGTCCGTTAGGTTATAGAAGTGATTAGCCTAAGGGATTCTTCGTTGCCAAGTATAAAGGAAAGAGGTTTACCTGTACCTTGTGGCCTGCCCACCTCAACCTCAGTCGTCCCCTGTCAATCACCATTCTGTCCAGCCTCCAGGACCGATTGAGGCTGTCTGTGCGGGCACTGTCTCGACCAGTGGTCCATTGCTCCGCAAACAAAGCACCAGCCTGATCTATCTCTGCAAGCGCACTTCCGCAATCCTTTCCTCTTTTGTGAACTCCACCTGTGTGTCTCTCTTTTTCCGCAGTTCCTCACTCCAACGACTGAACGACCATTTGCATCATAATAAGCTGAGGTTTATGTGATTGCTGTTCCATCTTTAATTTCCGGTTATGGTTCTCTTGAGCCAGCAATTTTTCAGCATGTATTATGTATTGTTCTATCTAATTCAGCTTTCCCGTGTCCCAGGTAATACATGTATATTGTTACCTATTTTGTTGTTTCGTACTTCATTCCATTGATAAAGCTGCGACTCAGGTGTGCCTCAAACGGTGTGATCTCTGCCGTCGTTATGTCCTTGGGTGGTATCAGTCCACAATAGACGTAATCGACTTTCGTGAGGTGCTTAAGGTACTGGGACATTGTCTCGACATCTTTAGGGATTCTTTTCAATTGATTGTGGGTACGATATGCTATTTGTGATTCAGCAGAACCTGAGGCGGCGACCGTTGA
>NW_025169645.1:0-1752 GCF_004010195.1 Chiloscyllium plagiosum | reverse complement strand
TATAGGGCATGTGTAGGCACACAGGGTGCATGTGGAAGAAACTGCACAAGGACTGAAAAAAGTAGAGTCAAGACAGAAACAAATTACATTGCGCTGGGTAGGAAGAGGCTGAAACAACCCATCAAGATTTGTTGAGATTTATTATTGGCACACATACGAGATACAGCGAAAAGTACTGAGTTGCATGCTAACCAAACAAATCATACCTTACAAATGTACATCAGTCTTAACAAACTGTTCACTATAAACTTAGTAAGTGATGTTATGACACAAGGTAAACCCTCTGCTTCATTTAAAACCAACAACACAGAAAAGATTTATCCCGAGCAGTAATCTGTAAATAAATTGAGTGGCCAAGAACAGTATGAAGTCAAAATTTAAAACTTTGCTTCTTCAAGAATAACAGACAATAATAACTGAACACCCTTTACAATTTCTTTCTCTAACCTATCTTTTATCTTCCCTTCTATAATGCTAGTCCGATAAAACTCCCAATTAAAATTTATAAAACAACATTTTTTCTTTCAAATTCAAGCAGCTGGAGGTTCTTGATTTCGGATCTTCCTGTGTCTTCATTTCTCCTTGTTCGGAATTTCTGTGTCATAGGTTACCGATCGAAAGGGTAATTTTAAGAGACAGATTTTTTCAAACAGTCTCACAAATGCTTGGAACTGGCAGACCTCCTGTCAACTGTTCAATGTTGCCTGGTCTTATTCTCTACAGCATCGGATTGTGTCATTGACTTTTAAGATTGTCAATGTACTCAACTCAAACTTGATTGGAGTTTCATATGTCTCGGATAAAATTTAAACTCATTGGCCGAATTCGAATTTGGTTTTGTCTCCAAGCAACAAACTACCCAAGTGGTTTGACCCAGTGTTACGATGTTACAATTTTTGAGTACACTTGGTGCTGGGCCCAGTACTTCTGCTGCTTTTAACTCCCTTAAAGATATACCCACATCACCATTACAGTGAAGACACTGTCACCTGACATCAGGATTTTCGTTGCTAAAAAGAAAATAAATACTTATCAGTCGTCAAGTGGAAATAGGTATGAACCAACGGAGAGATTCATACACATTTATTTGACACAAGACTTACCAGGAATACCAACAACAGCAAGGATGGTATAGTATACTTTAGCGACCATTTGCCTCGGGAGATGCATTTTCTTATTTGTGAAACAACCTCTCTGTACCCGCTGCTGGCAATCTGTCAGAATTGGAGAATTGTCTTGGATTTGGAGCTGACACCGTTCCAGAAACTATTGTGTGGTATCTCCACTGGGAAACTGTGATTTCATCTGCATTTTTTAAAACCATTTTCAAGCAAAACAGATTACAACAACAGGTTATTTCAATGATATTATATCATTGTGATTTAAGTCTGCAATTGAATACCCCAAAGACTGGATTAATCCGATCCTGTTAGGTCTCAAGTGTTAATTGCAATTTGTCTTCAAACAACATTTCACACATTGTACGTCCGATTAGTATCTAAATATTTTTTGATATCCCTTTCAGCGATGCCCTTCATTTTGCTAAGGCTGTTCAGTTATTCAATCCCACATGTTGTCGAGATCCTTGAGAGCTGTTCCACTGCACACTGTTATCCTACTGCGTTCCTTGTTCATTCACACATTTGGGAAATTCTATCTGTAAACGAGCACTCTATTAGAAAATCCGAAGCTGATACTGACCACATCAGCAGCTGGAATGTACAAGAGGTAATATTTCCTCAAAACAAAGAC
>NW_025169644.1:0-1752 GCF_004010195.1 Chiloscyllium plagiosum | reverse complement strand
TAATCGAGACTGTCATTGGTGAACTTCACTTTTTTATGGCCCATTCTTGTTGAGTTATTCTTCCTCTCTTTTAAGCACTTTCTGGGAAGTGGTGGTGCACTAAGGCTCCAGTATGTTTGAAAGAGTAGTTTGGAATTGCCCTGCTGTTAGTTGTGAGATTAGTTTATGGCTCATGCCCACGGTCTGTATCACATTCAGCGTTCATGCTTCGCTGTGTCTGAAAAATGCATTTGCTTTGTCATTTTTGTTTCTGTTCCGTGTTAAATGCTGACTGTTTTGCCATTTGCTCAATACATTACGAAATAACACGGGTTGTGAGGTGACTTCCAGCAGCAAACATCCTCAACTGAGGATCCGGGAATATTTCACGAAGTATGGTCAGTCGGGGCAAAAGTAAGGAAGTCTTTCGGTTCTGCATTGTTTCACAATGCTATCTTTCCTGTGAACAGCCGCAGTGAGCGATGATAAGCCACGCTAAAAGTTATCCTTTCAAGCCGGTGTAAGTAACACAACGTTATTGGGGCACACCGCATGGAAACAGAGTATTTGTGGATCTCGTCCATGCTGACCACATAGCCAAAATTAAACAAGTCCCACTTCCCAGCACTTGGCCCCTATCCCTCTGAACCCTTCCGATCCAGAAACTCCTCCAGTTGCCTTTAAAACCTTCTGAGTGTACTCACCTCCTCTGCTTCCTCTGGTAACAATTCCATACACGCACACCTGTCTGTGTGGGAAATGGGCCTCAGGTCCCATTTAACTTTTAGCCCTCTCACCTGAAACCTACGCTCTCCAGTTTTCAACTCACCCCACGTTGGGTAAAATACTTAAATACTCAGTTTACAAACTTTCCATAAGATCATGCCCCAGCCGTTACGCTGCAGAGCAAATTGACCCAGCCTGTTCAGCCTCACCCGACATTCGATACATTGACAAGATCCTTGCAATTTTGGAAGCAATTTCACATGATTTTCTTACTTTTTCTATGATGCCAATTTCGCTGGACAACAACGGGCTATTGGAAATTGAAAGGTGAAGCGGAGAACTGCTGCAAATGACAGAGCTGGGCACCGCTGAATAACAGCAGGCCCTGGCGGGACTTGTCTCTGGTGTGGAGTGGTTATCATAATCGCTTCAAACGCGAAAGGTCCCCAGTTTGAAACTGGGCAGAAACAGCCCTTTCCCCAACCGCAGCCTTTTAGATGGACGAGAATGGATCTTTCCTGCTTGCTTTCACATCAGCAAAACTGGCTTTGTGTTTGCTCGTGCAAATCCGCTCTCAGGGTGAAAACTAATGCAATTCCATTTAAGTACTGGGCGAAACGTTGTTAAGTGTTTCTCCAATCGGCTTCTGATCATGCGCCATCCTGTTTAAGACCGTAGTTCCGGCGTCCTGATCCTTCGATGAAAAACAGTAACACATTTGCATTCCTTGCGCAGCCGGCCCGGTTCAAAGCCAAGGAGAAAGGTGCTGTGCAGGGTCACGGTGCACCATGGATTCCTAATATAGCCTCTCTGTCCAAAGTATCCCAAAGTCGTCTCTGAAAGGCCTCATATGGAAGCTGACTGCCTATATTCAAAGTGCCAGAATTAGCACCAGAAGTCCTGAATCATGTTTTAGCACGTTAGCAGCTCATTCCATCAGCAACAGTAATAACTGAATTTACAATCTCAGCTGATCCTCTGGAGTTGTGCTGTCATAGCTTCACTAATATTTAAGTATGCACCGAGATCTAAGTCGTGTTGGAACTG
>NW_025169643.1:0-1752 GCF_004010195.1 Chiloscyllium plagiosum | reverse complement strand
ATGTCCCATTTTTGCCCTCGTGGTTTACCTCGAGTATACTCCAACTGACCCTACACTCCTCTAGGGAGTCACACAAACCCAGCTGTCTGTACCTGCCATATCCCTCCTTCATTTTCATGACCAGGCCTTCAACTTCTCTCGACAGGCAGCATTCTCTACACCTACTAGCCTTGGCTTTAACAGGAACATACTGTCTATGTACTCTCATCGTCGCAGGCCTATAGAGGCAATGGCAGATGAGGACAGTAAAGAGTTTATGTTGGGAAAGATAACAGCCTAAAGGTAGATGGGTCTCCTGGCCTTGATGGAATGCATCCCAGGGAAAGATCCCAGGGAGGGGGGGGATGGAATAGCTAATACAACTCGTGAAAATTCACTAAAATTTGTTGGATTCTGGGATGGTTTTGACAGAATGGAAGCTGCCAATGTGGTGCCACTATTTTTCAAAAAGGACCCGTTAGCGTAACTTCTTTAGTGGAGAAAATGCTTGAATCTCTCAAGGAAGTAGTGGTGAGATATCTGGGTAGAAATTGTCTCATTGAGCAGACATAGCATGGATTCATGAAAGGCAGGTCATATATAACACATTTACTGAAATTATTTGAAGATACGACGAGCGCGTTGGACAAGGCAGACTCAGTGGATGTGGTGTATCTGGATTTCCAGAAGGTATTCGATAAGGTGCCACACAAAAGGCTGCTGTATAAGGTAAAGATGCATGGCATTGTGGGTAATTATCATTGATACAGGATCGGTTAACCAACAAAAAATAAAGAATGGGGATAAACAGGTGTTTGGATTACTGTTGGTACTACAACTGTTTATAATTTACACAAGTGTTTTGGAGTTGAGGATCAAGTGTACGGTGTCAGAGTTCACATTTGATACAAAGATAAGGGAGAGCGCAATGTCTGCAGAGGCCACTGTCAGTCTGCACAGGGATACAGAAAGGGTAAGTGAGTGGGTAAGAATCTGGTGGATGGTGGACAATGTTGGGGAATGTGAGGTTATCCATTTTAGTTGGACTAACAGCAAACTGGATGATGAAATGGTGAAAACTTGCTGCATGCTGCTGTGCAGAGGGAGCTGGGTGTCCTTGTGCATGAATCACAGGAAGTTGGTTTGCAGGTGCAGCAGGTAATTAAGACAATGAAGGGAATATTGTCCTTCATTGCTAGAGGGATGGTTATGCTGCAGCTGTACAGGGTGCTGGGAAGGCTACACCTGGAGTACTGTATACAGGTTTGGTCCCCTTACATTAGCAAGGATGTACTGGCACAGGAGGTTCACTAGCTTGAGTTGGGAGTTGAGAGGGTTGGCGTATGTGGAGAGATTGAGAAAACTGGTTCTATAGTCATTGTAATTTAGAAGAATGGGAGGTTGGAGAGGAAAAAATAAAACTTTGAAGGAAGTAGATAAGATAGAAGCAGGGAGGTTATTTCCATTGGGGACGGGTGAAACTAGAGCATAACCTCAAAATAAGGGGGAGCAGATTTAGGACTGTGTTCAGGCGGAGCTTCTTCAGGTAAAGGGTTGTGAATCTGTGGAATTCCCTGCCGAGTGCAGCATTTGACGTTATCAACTTGAACGCCTTGAAGGCAAAATTTGGATTTGTGAACAGGAAAAGAATTGAGGGTTATGGTGAGAGATCAGGAAAGTGGAGCTGAGGCCATGAAAAGATCAGCCCTGATCTTGTGGATGGCAGAGCAGGCTTGAGGAGCCAGATGGCTTTCTCCTGCTCTTATTCCTTAT
>NW_025169642.1:0-1752 GCF_004010195.1 Chiloscyllium plagiosum | reverse complement strand
ACGGGTTCTTAACGTATAACTCATAAACATACATTGACAACAGAATGCCTTGAAGAAACTGGAGTCAGTGAGATTACAACTCACTTTATTATTGCAATGCCTACAGGTAAGATGGTTCTGGCACTAAAAGGATAATCATCTCAGCTGTCATACATCGATGCACGAATTCTGCAAGGTCGTGTCCTTGGCCCCAAACTCTGCAGTTGCCTCACCAATGCCCTTCCATCCACTTGTCATGTCCAAAGCGAAGATGTTCCCATCCAATTACACCGCGTTCAGCACAGTTTGCAACTCCTTGTATAATGAAGACATTTGTGCCCAAAACTTCATGATAGCATCCAGCTTGGCATGGTAATTGATAAATAGCATTCGCACTCCGCAAACACCAGGCAATAATAATCTTAAGCAGTAAGAGTCTACCAAACACCCATTGACCTACAATGCCATTACCATCCCTGAATGCACAATGAGCATCATAGAGTTGTACGATGGAAACGCACACTTCAGTCCAGCTTATCCATACCGACTAAGTTCTGCATTTCATTGAATCCACATCGTGTGGAAACAGGCAGCTCAGTCCAAAAGGTTTGCATCCGATCCCCCTCCGTTATCCTCTGCATTTCCAATGGCTAACGCACCTAACCTACACATCCCTGAACGCCAGGGAAAATTCAGCATAGTCATACCACCTGACATGTGCATTTTTGGACTTTCGTAGGAAGTTGGTGCATCCGGCAGAAACTGACGTAAAACACGGGGAAAATGTGTTATCTCCACATCGACAGTTGCAGTGAGGCTGGAATCTAACCTGACTCCCTTGTACTGTGAGACAGCAGTGCAAACCACTGTGCCATCCAAAGCCCTCTATACTTTTCCTATTCATGTACCTTTCCAAATGCCTTTTGAATATTACATCTGTACCAGTATCTATCAATTCCTGCGGCAGTTCATTACAAAACTAAACCACCTTCTATGTGAAACAGTTGCCCATCAAGAGTCTCCGAGTCGTTGTTTTGCTGAGTCCGGGTGTGTGTGTGTGAGTGTGTTTTTCTGCGTGTTTTGTTGTGGGAAACGACAGCTATACAGAGTCACCTTCTGTGTGAAACAGTTGCCCATCAAGAGTCTCCGAGTCGTTGTTTTGCTGAGTCCGGGTGTGTGTGTGTGAGTGTGTGTGTGTGTGTGTTTTTCTGCGTGTTTTGTTGTGGGAAACGACAGCTATACAGAGTAAACTGTAAAGCAAAATATATACCTTCTCCCGACCCACCCCTCCCCCGCCCCCCAAAAAGACGTATTGAGTACCTGGTCGCTCTCTGAGATTAATTTTCTGCCCATGTGATTCTGTTTGTCTTTTGAAAGTGCAAGTTATTTCACTTGAGAGAAGCTACTGTAGTGGTTCCCATGACATTGTACTGAACAAAAAGAAACCTGAGTTCTAAAATTCAACATGCATCGAGAAAATTTAAGTAATCTTTTCTAATCTATTTTCTTCCATTTTCTTTCCTCTTACAGTTAGTCTGGTGGCAATTGCATTCTTATCTCGGAGCAAGTGTGGCCTTTCAACATGTTCCACTCGCTACCTCGTAGCCATGGCAGTGTCTGATCTACTGTTCATTATTTTTGATATCATATTTGATGAGTTTGTTTACTATTATTATCCGCTCTCTTTTCTGGACATCACTCCTGTTTGTAGTGTTCTCCACGTCCTGAGCTGCTTTACTCTTGATTGTTCTGTCTGGTTCACTGTTGCTTTTA
>NW_025169641.1:0-1752 GCF_004010195.1 Chiloscyllium plagiosum | reverse complement strand
AGGTTGGGGCAGTCAATGTCATGGCAGCAGTTGGAAATGAAGAGATCGAGGGCAGGTAACAGACCAGCACAGGGTGTCCAGGTGGATGGGTTGTGGTGGAGGCGGGAGAAGGGGTCCTTGGAGGGAGAGTGGGTGTCTTGATGGAAAAAGTAAGCACAGAGACAGAGATGGTGGAAGAAGAGTTTGATGTCGCAATGCATGTTGAATTCATTGATCTGGGGCATATGGGGATGAAGGTGAGGCCTTTACTGAGGACGGTCTGGGGGAAGATGGTAAAAACACAGCAGTGCTGGAAGCTAGGACCTGGTGTGGGGCTGGAATTGGGAGTGGGGGTGGAGACTGTCTCTGGAGTGGGTGTGGTTATGGAATCGGGGGTGTCATAATCAATGGAAATGACAATGGAAGGTCACCATGGGGTTAGAGGGGTGGGTGGGAAGGTCTGGTGGAAGAGGTGCCTTTTGTGGCATCCGAAGGGGTGGAAGTGACGTAACATGTGACATTTGCGATGTCGTCAGCAGTGTTTAGTGAGTGACGTTGTTGGGGGTGGAAGTGGCTGAGGCAACTCTTACCCAAGTTGATAGGGTTGTTCAGAAAGCAGATGGTGTTCTGACTTTCATTAACAAGGGGGTTGAGTTTAAGAGCCATAAGGTTTTGCTGCAGCTCTAAAAACCTCTGGTTACCCCGTACTTGGAATATTTGTCCAGTTCTGATTGCATCCTTATAGGAAGGATGTAGGTGCTTTAGAGAGGGTGCAGAGGAGATTTATCAGGATGCAGCCTGGTTTGGAGGGCATGTCTTATGAAGAGAGGTTGAGTGAACTTAGGCTTTTCACACTGGAGAGAAGCAGGAAGACAGGTGATTTGACAGAGGTGTACAAGGTAATGAGAGATGTAGATCGAGTAGATAGCCAGAAACATTTTCCCAAGGGCAGAAATGGTTGTCACGAGGTGCCATGATTTTAAGGTGATTGGAGGATGGTGTAAGGGAGATGTCAAGGGTAGATTCTTTACACAGAGAGTGGTGGGCGAGTGGAATGCACTTCCAGCAGTGGTAGCAGAGTCAGAGACATTAGGGACATTTAAGGGACTGCTGGACAAGCACATGGACGGCAATAAATTGAGGGCTATGTAGGTTAGGTTGATCTTCAATTAAGATAAATGCTCGGCCGAAGGGTCTGTACTGTGCTGTATTGTTCCGTGTTCCATGTTCTAAATCTTGCCCCTCTCGCCTTAAACCTTTGCCCTCTAGTTTTTGACTCCCCTACTCTGCGGAAAATATCTTGGCTATTTACCCTATCCATGGCCCTCATGGTTTTATAAACCTCTATAAGGTCACCTCTGATGCTCCAGGGAAACAGCCCCAGCCCATTCAGTCTCCAACCCTAGCAATATTCTTGTTAATCTTTTCTGCACCCTTTCAAGTTTAACAACATCTTTCCTATAGCAGGGAGACCAGAACTGAATGCGGTATTCCACTTAATGTTGCATTTCCAGCACTCAGTCCATTGCCTTGTATACCTTGGCATCTCAAGCACACGTCTGAAAGCTGCTTAAATGTTATGAAGGGTTTCCGTTTGTAGCCCCTGAGTGACAGTGAGAATTTACCCTCTCCAGTGCTGTCACATCCTCCATGTATGTGTAATGTTCAGAGTAATGATCCTCGTTAGTATGTTCATTGTATGTTCTGAACACTCTCAATACTCTACCAACTGGCTCAAACGTAGAAGACAGAGGGTGGTGCTGGAGGGTTGTT
>NW_025169640.1:0-1752 GCF_004010195.1 Chiloscyllium plagiosum | reverse complement strand
ATTCGTCGGACTGGTGAGGAGTGGAGAATTACCGGGACCAGTAGCACTGTGTGGAGTGACAGTTGGGATCAGTCTCAGACATCATCTTCTTGGACAGCATTTAATGTTTTTCACTGTGAGATCCAGCCTTTCAAAAAGGCACACCCACAAGCCCCAATGTTGTGACGGCTAACCTTTGAGAATTGAATAAGTCCATGGCAAGGTGATGGCACGATTGCAGACACAGCCGGGAACCCAAGAAGAAGGAATAATACTCATTTCTTCTTCTAGTCAGCTCCTCCCAGCTGGGAAAGGACAATGGGCAGAGCGAATCTGACACGGTTTACAATCCTAGTTTCATGGAAATTGACTCCAACAACCCCACGTTAAGAGGCAAGTGAGCAGCCGAATCCTACAACGTGAAAACTGGAAAAGAACAGGAAAACTCGGATTGTGTATATCGGCAAAGATTCCCGAAGTCTCTTTCTGTTTCTAAGTTTATTTCTGTCTTGTTCCCATATTCTGACTCTACTTCTATTTCTCTCTCACTCCATCAGTCTCGTTTCTCCCACAGTCTGTCTTTCTCTCATCTGTTGTCTCCATCTTTTATTGCTTACTCTGTCGCTCTGCTTATCTCTTTTATTGTTAGCCTGTACGTGTGTTTCTCTGTCCCACACATTCTCATAATTATCATTGTTTTTCTCATTCTATTGTCCCACTCACTCTCTCACTGCCCCCATTTATATATTTCTCTGTTTCTATGTCCCTCGCTGTCTGTCTTTCAATCCCTCGTTTCTCTCACACTTTATTTCATACATTCGCTTTCCATTGATATATTGCTCAATCTCGATTTGTCGTCAATTCTGTCTCGCTGTCATTTATTCTGAATCTCACTATGGCTGGTTCTATATTGATTTCAATTTACCTCTCTCATTGTCTCATCTCTTTGCGTCACTTGTCACTCTTACGCTGTCTCACTTGTTTTGTTTCGTCTTAGTCTCACTCACTATGTAACAATCAGACTCAGTGTCTTTCATTTTCCGTCTCTCACTCCAATTGCATCACTTGTATCTGTGACAAACTTTGTCTCTCACTCTTCCCTTCTCCTTTCTTACTCTCAAACATTCTGCCTTTCTGTCATTAGCTGTCGAGCTGCCTGTTTCACTGTCCGTCCCTCTCCCCTCTCTCACTCTTTCCATTCCTCTCTCTGCCATTCAAACACAAACACTCTTGCTCTCAATCTCTGATTTGCCTCTGTCTGTTTTGCTCACACTCTCATTGGAGATTTCTGGTTTCAGTGTCGATTCATTTCACAACGATTTTCAGCTTCAGATTCGGAATTTTGCGCCCATTGCATCTTCTCCAACTTTTGTTTACAATTGAATACTTTCTTGACACACTCCAGGTGAAATCCACTGCCTCCCCTTCGTTTCTCCAAAGTGAACGTGCTGTGTTTGAGGGTTTGTCTTGGGTGATGCTGTTAAGCCAGCAGATGTTTTGAGGACAGATTCTGTACAAGGTCTGTGCTAACTCCCCAGAGCTGAGTTGCTCTGAACCCACCAGATCCATAACAATACGTTCCTGGTTGTATGTTACTCGACAGGCTGAATCCGTGACTGCTTGAAATCATTAATATCCGTACTCGCCATCCGACAAATCCCGGGCTTGCACCACCTCACTGCATTTGCATTTCAGAGATTCTGTCCAAATTTCAGTACCTCCTTCACTCGATCAAATTGCTGTTCACTTTCCATAATCCCACAAGCTGTCAGA
>NW_025169639.1:1271-1752 GCF_004010195.1 Chiloscyllium plagiosum | reverse complement strand
TCTCACTGCGGTACTAACTGCAGTCCATACTTCCCAGTCTGCCTCACTGTGATACTAACTGCAGCCCACTCTTCCCAGCCTGCCTCACTGCAATACTAACTGCAGCCCACTCTTCCCAGCCTGCCTCACTGCGATAGTAATTGCTCAGCCCTCTTTCCAGCCTGCCTCACTGCAATACTAACTGCAGCCCACTCTTCCCAGCCTGCCTCACTGCGATAGTAATTGCTGAGCACTCTTTCCAGCCTGCCTCACTGCAATACTAACTGCAGCCCACTCTTCCCAGCCTGCCTCACTGCGATAGTAATTGCTGAGCACTCTTCCCAGCCTGCCTCACTGCAATAATGACTGTAGCCCACTCTTCCCAGTCTGCCTCACTGCGATACTAACTGCAGCCCACTCTTCCCAGTCTGCCTCACTGCAGTGCTAATAGCAGCCCACTCTTCCCAGCCTGCCTCACTGTGATGCTAACTACAGCCCACTC
>NW_025169639.1:0-1218 GCF_004010195.1 Chiloscyllium plagiosum | reverse complement strand
CTCTTCCCAGTCTGCCTCACCGCGATAGTAACTGCAGCACACTCTTTCCAGTCTGCCTCACTTCAACTTAACTGCATCCACTCTTCCCAGCCTTCCTCACTGCGATACTAACTGTAGCCCACTCTTCCTAGTCTGCCTCACTGCGATAGTAATAGCAGCACACTCTTTCCAGTCTGCCTCACTTCAACTTAACTGCACCCACTCTTCCCAGCCTTCCTCACTGCGATACTAACTGTAGCCCACTCTTCCCAGTCTGCCTCACTGCGATAGTAATAGCAGCCCACTCTTCCCAGTCTGCCTCACTGCAATGCTAACAGCAGCCAACTCTTCCCAGCCTGCCTCATTGGGATGCTAACTGCAGCCCACTCTTCCCATTCTGCCTCACTGCAACAGTAACTGCAGCCCACTTTTCCCAGCGTGCCTCACTGCGATAGTAAATGCAGCCCACTCTTCCCAGTCTGCCTCACTGCGATACTAACTGCAACTCACTCTTCCCAGTCTGTCTCACTGCGATAGTAACTGCAGCCCACTCTTCCCAGTCTGTCTCACTGCGAAATTAACTGCAGCCCACTCTTCCCAGTCTGCCTCACTGCGATACTAACTGCAACTCACTCTTCCCAGCCTGCCTCACTGTGATACTAACAGCAGTCCACTCTTCCCAGTCTGCCTCACTGCGATAGTAACTGCAGCCCACTCTTCCCAGCGTGCCTCACTGCGATAGTAACTGCAGCCCACTCTTCCCAGCGTGCCTCACTGCGATAGTAACTGCAACTCACTCTTCCCAGTCTGTCTCACTGCGATAGTAACTGCAGCCCACTCTTCCCAGTCTGCCTCACTGCGATACGAACTGCAACTCACTCTTCCCAGTCTGTCTCACTGCGATAGTAACTGCAGCCCACTCTTCCCAGCCTGCCTCACTGCGATACTAACAGCAGCCCACTCTTCCCAGTCTGCCTCACTGCAATGCTAACAGCAGCCAACTCTTCCCAGCCAGCCTCACTGGGATGCTAACTGCAGCCCACTCTTCCCAGTCTGCGTCACTGCAATAGTAACTGCAGCCCACTTTTCCCAGCGTGCCTCACTGCGATGGTAAATGCAGCCCACTCTTCCCAGTCTGCTTCACTGCGATACTAACTGCAACTCACTCTTCCCAGCCTGCCTCACTGCGATAGTAACTGCAGCCCTCTCTTCCCAGTCTGTCTCACTGCGATACTAACT
>NW_025169638.1:0-1752 GCF_004010195.1 Chiloscyllium plagiosum | reverse complement strand
AAGAAGTACACATGACACTACTTTGGTAACTGCAGAAGACAATCTTTTTTGAATGAACAAATCTAATTTTAGCAATCTGTAAAACTAGTTAACTACAAAATTGAGAAAGATTAACAGGGAGACCAAGAAGCCCAGTTGGTTGAATGCGATCAAAACAAGTTTGTTTATTCCTCTCAAGCCACTGCACACACCATTCAACATTACAACAACCTATTTATGCAGCACTTAACAAGTAATAGGCCCCAAAGCTGTTTTAATAAAGAATACTGGGACATTGCTCAGGAAGAAGAAAGTATAAGGACAGAATACCCAAGACACCATTGGAAAAAGGAAGGTCTTGAAAGTCGGATGAGATGAGGATATGAAGAGGAATTTGGGATAAAAGGTTTGAATGAATGTTTGGAAGAATATAAAAACTCTTATTAATGGCAGAGAAAAAAAAATCAAACAGAAAAAGCAACCCTGTTCAACCACTTTTCCTTAAGATGGCAAGAATAAAAGTCAACAGCCCCCAACAATTTTTAGTTCAAAGAAATGGATGCTGATTTGGTTTTGAGAACGCAGTATGCAACATGTGAAATGCTCTGAACTCAACCTCTGCAAGGTCACATGTTCCAACTATCCCCAGCTGAAACCTGCAGGGCAGTGGAGGGTTCAATCTCACCTCTAGCTGTTTGATGAGGCTGGCCTCTTGTGCTTTCAACCGCTCCTGTTGACGTTCCTCCTGCTCTTTCTTCAGCTTGTCCACAATGGATTTGCGCTTCTTAAGTTCGCCCTTCAGTGCATGGATCCTGATCTCAATATCACTCTGGTCTGACGTAGTTTCTGTTGAAGATCCAACCAATGGATGTTAACAGGTCTCCTTACAATCAAATTCAACTTGGACACTAACATTAGCGGATAAGAGATATACGCAAACCTGCATAACTCTTGGTGACACTTCTCACAACCTGTTCAACAACTTTAATCAAACCTGCTGAACCACTGACAAAGCCTCGTGCAATGGACAGGTTGACCACTTGGGGGCCACAGTGTCACCAAACATGTCAACTCCTCAGACCTACAGTATGTTGACCACTTGGGGGCCACAGTGTCACCAAACACATCAACTCCTCAGACCTGCAGCATCACCGTACACACCAGCCAATCACACAGCAGGACTATCTGGGCAGTCAGTAACAGTGAGCATGGTTAGAACCATATTGAGGAAAAAGCCAAAATGAGAAGCTGGAGACAAAAAGCTTGCAAAAGATGTGCATTTGAAGGACAGGAGAGGAATGGGCTTTGGAAATGAATTCTGCAATTGGGCTACTATACATGGCCATGATTTAGGTTAACTCTGGAAGGGATGCAATAGTCAGAGAAATTATGACCACAAGACGTCGAAGGATGATGTAAGACTAAAAGTCACAAAGAGAGACAGGGATTCATCGTGAAAGGCTTTCTTAACTGTGAAAATTAGATTGGATATGTTGAAAAATTGGGAGACAAAGTTCAATTAAGGACAGTCTGATAATTTTCAGATAAGCGCTCTTTCGTGGGCGGCACGTTGGCACAGTGGTTAGCACTGCTGCCTCACAGCGCCAGAGACCCGGGTTCAATTCCTGCCTCAGGCGACTGACTGTGTGGAGTTTGCACATTCTCCCCGTGTCTGCGTGGGTTTCCTCTGGGTGCTCCGGCTTCCTCCCACAGACCAAAAATGTGCAGGTTAGGTGAATTACCATGCTAAATTGCCCGTAGTGTTAGGTGCAG
>NW_025169637.1:0-1752 GCF_004010195.1 Chiloscyllium plagiosum | reverse complement strand
AGGATATAACTACTCATTGAAACGTAAACCTCCAATATAAGTTCCCCATCTATGCACCAATACAAAAACAAAATCATGTATGGGGGAAGAAATTGGAAGGTAGTCCAATAGTCCCTGTTCACAGGGTTGGCTGAGGTGATTCTTTTGCTGATCAGTATATAGCTTCTCGATCGTCCTTCCTCTGGTACTTGTTCTCAGGAGGCACAGAGTGACTGGTTCACACTTTGAAAGTTCTTTGGCTTATTAAATTAAAAGGCACAGCCGGCAGCAACTGGAAGTGGGAAATAAACAATTCTCTTCAAGCTTTATTTCATTCTTCTTGCTGAGCAAAAGCAGCTCATTCTCCAGAGAACAGCAGAATACAAACCCTGCATTAATATGTAAACTTGCTGCATGTGGATGGCCGAATGTATCCATTCTTACACGCAGAGCAGGGGAACAGCTTGTCACCAGTGTGAGAGAGTGCATAGAAATGCAGGCTGATGGACTGAGTGAATCCCTTCTCACACTCGGGTCAGGTGAATATTCTCGCCACAGTGTGCACTATCTGGGTTACAAGAGGTTTGGATGAACATAGAAATCTTTCTGCAGTGAGTGTCTCGGTGTTAACTCAATGGGGCAACAGCAGAGTGAATCACTTTCCATACCTTGAACAAAGTTTAAAATCACACAATCCCAGGTTATAGTCCACCAGGTTAATTTGGAAGTACTAACTTTCGAGCGTTTCTCCTTCATCAGGTAACTAATGGAGCAGGATCATGAGACATAGTATTTGTAGCAAAGATCACAGTGTCATGCATGCATTTGATACAATTTATTGAACAATCCTCACTTGCTGTTAAGTCTTGCATCTTTTAGAATGGGTTGCAGGTTTCGGTTCATCAATCTGTAAATCCCAAAAACTTCTTTCAAGTCACATTCTCGAGATAACTTAAGGTTTTATGAAAAAAGGCGACATCTCAGCTCAGTGAAGTCAAGGTGCATGGTGAGAATCTGTCTGTATCCCAATCTTGAGTGAGACTGGTTCTATTTCGGAAGTAGGAATTTATAAAATATTACAAGTATTGACTGCCTTCAAATTGTGTGCCACTTAACGAAAATCTAATTATAGTCCTGTAATGGCATCTGTAATTATAGTCCTGCAAATGCATACTCTGAACAGGTGAAAGACTACTGCGGGTGTCCATCTCGGAATAAATATGGCTTCTTCCAGATTGAAATGCTTCCTGGGAGCAAACACTGATGTCGAAACGATGTGAGTAAAAGCAAGTGGCTGTGCCAGAATGCAATTAGCAGAGAATGGCTTCGACCAATCGGTTAGGGCCCAGCACGCTTCCACAGCGCCATTCTGCTGCCAGCTGGTTGCCTCTTAGCATATTATTAGAGATATCAGAAATATGACAAATATTAATTTTCTCTTTGCTTTTCAACAGGAGTATACATAGACTTATAGAGTCAGAGATGTACAGCATGGAAACAGACCCTTTGGTCCAACCCGTCCATGGAATAAGGAGTATACATATTGGGAGGATTCCCCGGTTACACAATTCCAGTGTGTCACAATACACAGGATATGACACACACACACAGAACAGCAGCAACGTCCAGCAAGACACACAATCCCACATAAAGAAAGGGTCCTCCTCCCAGTCACCAATCAGACTCATTCCTCTGGTGGACCAGACCAGACTGTACCCTCTGCCTGTCTTCACCTATCCTCACTTCATCACCCTGCTCCCACCAACCCCTTTA
>NW_025169636.1:0-1752 GCF_004010195.1 Chiloscyllium plagiosum | reverse complement strand
CGCAGCATGATGCAAATCCTTAACACACCGTTACCCATTGTTCCTGCCCGGGTTGGGAATAGGTAAAATGGGAATATTACAGGGATTGTGAGTAGGACACAACACACACACACACACACCCCAACTGAGAGAGCTGAGCATCGATCACAGGCCATATTTCCACGTCAGGGGAATGTCTATGCGGACGGACGCAAGGGAGGAACGCACCAGGGGACGGACAGTAACAGAAAGCACTGAGCCCACCTGATCTTCAAGGCGTGCTCACAGGGAAGAGGGGTCGGGCACTAGGACCAGTGGGGGCCTGATACGTACAACATAGAACAAGACAGCGCAGACCAGGCCCTTCGGCCCGCGATGTTGCGCCGACCTGTGAACTATTCTCAGCTTGTCCCCCAACACTACCCCAAAATCATCCATGTGCTTATCTAAGGATTGGTTAAATCTCCCTCATGTGGCTGAGCTAAGTACATTGGCAGGTAGGGCCCTTACCACTCTCTGAGTAAAGAACCTGCCTCTGACATCTGGCTTACATCTATCACCCCTCAATTTGTAGTCCTGCCCCCCTCGTACACACTGACGCCATCATCCGAGGAAAAGGACTCTCACTTGTCTTGGTAAAAACACTGACTGCAGATGCTGGAAACCAGATTCTGAATTAGAGTGGTGCTGGAAAAGCACAGCAGTTCAGGCAGCATCTGAGGAGTCTCTCACTGCCTACCCTCTCTAATCCTCTGATCGTATTGTATGCCTCGATCAAATTCCCGCCCCCCCCAGCCGCCTTCTTTCCAATGAGAACAGACCCAAGTCTCTCAGCCTTGCCTCATAAGTCCGTCCCTCCAGACCAGGCGACATCCTGGTGAATCTCCTCTGCACTGGAGCGAGATCACCGGCCAGTGGGCAGATGGGAGCCAGGCGCAGCCAGCCTCATCAGGGAACGCAGTAATCTGAACGTTTCCGCAACGGAGCCTCTCTCAGAGATGCACCGCGGGGCGAGGGTTGGATCGTAAGGCCCAGTCTCCTCAGGCCCGTCCAGGGTCTAAACAGAGACAGTGACGTGGGGGTTCTGAGGTGGGAGCCATCGCCAACCAAGGGACTGTACAGGATTGAGCTGGATAGACGCAGCCCAGCCCACAGGCACTGAATTAAACTCCCCCACTGAGGCTGCAGTGGAGTTGGCTGACCTAAACAAGGGCTGATGGGTTTGGCTCTAACTCAGGGATTGGGTAAAAAGAGCCAGGCAGCGGGTGCTTTCGGGACAGCGGGACGTATTGGGTAGGTGATGGAGAAAGCTTAAGCAGGGATCGGTGTTTCCTTCTTGCTCTGCTCCCAGGGGGAGGCCCAACAGGGCTGTTGTTGGTCTGCTTTCCTTTATTGGTCAGAGTATTGAGTACAGGAGTTGGGAGGGCATGTTGCGGCTGTACAGGACATTGGTTAGGCCACTGTTGGAATATTGCGTGCAATTCTGGTCTCCTTCCTATCGGAAAGATGTTGTGAAACTTGAAAGGGTTCAGAAAAGATTTACAAGGATATTGGAGGATCTGAGCTACAGGGAGAGGCTGAACAGGCTGGGGCTGTTTTCCCTGGAGCATCGGAGGCTGAGGGGTGACCTTATAGAGGTTTACAAAATTATGAGAGGCATGGATAGGATAAATAGACAAAGTCTTTTCCCTGGGGTCAGGGAGTTCAGGACCAGAGGGTGGAGAGGAAAGATATAAAAGGGATCTAAGGGGCAACTTTCTCACGCAGAGGGTG
>NW_025169635.1:0-1752 GCF_004010195.1 Chiloscyllium plagiosum | reverse complement strand
AGATCCCTTTGTAATCTTAAAATCCTCCTTCACTGCCAACTATTCCACCCTCCAAACTTCCAGCCCATCTCACATGGCTGTCAATGGTACAAAAACCTTTGCTCGGGGCTCCACAATTTCTTCCCTAGCATCGCCTGTCTTAAAGTTAATCAGGTCCTGGGGCTTTCCATACCTTTGTATTATAAAGCTTCCAGTACCACCTCTTCTATAACATGCACTCTTTTCAAGTCATAGAGATGTACAGCATGGAAACAGACCCTTCGCTCCCACTCATCCATGCTGACCAGAAGATCTAAACAAATCCATCTCATTAACCAGCATTTGGCCCATGTACCACTAAACCATTACAATTCATATACCCATCCAGATACCTTTTAAATGTTGTCTTAGTATCAGTATCTGTTAGGTTCTCTCTCAGTTCATTTCATACACGCATCACCTTATGCGTGAAAAAAACCGTTCCTTCGGTCCCTTTTAAATCTTTCCCCTCTAAACTTAAGCTTATGCCCTCTAGGTTTGGACTACCCAATCCCTGGGAAAAGACCTTGAATGTTTACCCTTTCCTGCCCCTCATGTTTATATAAACTTCTGTCAGGTCACCCCTCAGTCTCCGATGCCCCTTGGAAAATAACCCCAGCTTATTCAGCAACAACCCTGGCAATATCTTGTCAATCTTTTCTGAGCACTTTCCAGTTTCACAACATCATTCCTAGAGCAGGGAGGCTGGAATTGCAGAGAACTCCAATTGTAGTCTAACGTATTACTCTTGTTCCCTGAGTTCCCCAGTCTTTGTCCACAGTAAGTTCTGTAGTGAAAAAGTTGTTTAGGATCTTAGCAAATATCCTAAAGTTCCATACATCAATTGCCTCATTGATCTTTCAGGGCCCTTATTTTGTCTCTAGTTACTCTTTTACTCAATATACTTATACAATCACTTTTGTATTCTCCTTATCCTTCTCTGCCGAGGCTATTTCATGTACCCTTTCTGCATTCCTGATTTCCACCCACAATGTATTCCTACAGCTCCTGTGATCCTCGTGGATTCCCTTGATCCAGCTGGCTATACCTGACATGTGCCTCCTTTTCCTTGACCCTTGACCAGACCCTCAATATACAGCCAGTGATTACGAATGCTGTCAGCATTGAGCTGCACACAAACAGGAACATGCTGGCGCTGATCGCACAATTTATCTCACTTTTAAAATATTCTCATTTGCCAGACTTCCCTTTCCCTGCAAATAGATTCCCCAATCACCTTTTGAAAGTTCCTGATTAAGACTATCAAGATTGATCTGGCCCCATTTTATAATTTGAACTTGTGGACCAGGCCTGTCCTTTTCCATCGCTATTTTCAAACTAATAGAACTGTGGTCACTTTGGCGAAATGCTTTTCCACTAACGCCTCAGTCCCTTTCCCTATCTTATTTCCCAAGGGGAGGTCAGGTTTTGCCGTTTCTCTTTTCAGGCCATTTACATAATTATCGGGAGTTTCTGGAACACAATTACAAAATTCCTCCCTTGCACACACTGAACACTGGCAGTCCCAGCCGAGGTTTGGAAAGTTTAAAAACCCCTACACATAACAGCCCTATTATTATGATTGGTGTTTGAGATCTCCTGACATATTTAGAATTAAAAAAAAACATAGAACATAGAACAGTACAGCACAGAACAGGCCCTTCAACCCACAATGTTGTGCCGACCATTGATCCACATGTTTGCACCCTCAGATTTCGGTGACCATATGCATGT
>NW_025169634.1:0-1752 GCF_004010195.1 Chiloscyllium plagiosum | reverse complement strand
CGTGTTTCTGGTCTGCAGGAATTACAGAAACAAACTGGAATGAAATCTGGAAGTGGTAATAGTTGGTTATGGTTTGCAGGAAGTTACAGGACATGCAGGAATGAACTCTGAAGAGCTCATAGTTGTTTATGGTCTGCAGGATGTTACAAAGACAAGCAGGGTGAAATCTGGAAGTGGTAATAGTTGTTTATGGTCTGCAGGAAGTTACAGGGACAAGCAGGAATGAAATCTGAAGAGCTCATAGTTGTTTATTGTCTGCAGAATGTTACAAAGTCAAGCAGGGTGAAATCTGGAAGAGGTAATAGGTGTTTATAATTTGCACGAAATTACAGAGACAAGCAGGAATGAAATCTGGAAGCGGTAATAGTTGTTTATGGTTTGCAGGAAGTTACAGGGACATGCAGGAGTGAAATCTGAAGATCTCATATTTGTTCATGGTCTGCAGGATGTTACAGCGACAAGCAGGAATTAAATGTGGAAGAGGTAATACTTGTTTCTGTTCAGCAGGATGCGACTGAGACAGGCAGGAATGAATTCTGGAAGAAGTATTGTTTATCTCCTGCAGAATGTTACTGAGACATGCTGGAGTGAAATCTGGAAGAGGTAATAGTTGTTTATTGTCGGCAGGATGTTACAGAGACAAGCAGGACTGCACAATGGAAGTGATAATTCTATGTTATGGTCTGGAGTATGTTATAGACACAAGCAGGAATGAATTCTAGAAGATGTAATAGTTTTTTTTGTCTGCAGGATGTTGCAGATTCAAGCAGGAGTGAACAATGGATGTGGTTATACATTTTTATAGTTTTTGCATGTTACAGAATCAAGCAGGAATGAAATCTGGATGCGGTAATAGTTGCTCATAATCTGCAGGATATTGCAGAGACAAGCAGGAATGAAATGTAGAGGAGGTCATAGAAGTGTATGGTATTTCGGATGTTACACAGACAACCAGGAGTGAAATCTTGAAGAGGTAATATTTGTTTCTAATCTGCCAAATGTTACAGAGACAAGCAGGAATGAAATCTGGAAGATGTGATAGTTGTTTATGGTCTACAGGATGTGACAGAGTCAGTCAGGTGTGAAATCTGGAGGAAGTAATTTTTTTTAGGATCTGCAGGATATTACAGGGACAAATAGGAGTGAAATCTAGAGGGGGTCATAGATGTGTATGGTCTGCAGTATTTACAGAGACAAGCAGGAGTGAAATCTGGAAGAGGCAATAGTTGATTATGGTCTGCAGGATGTTGCAGAGATAAGCAGGAGTGAAATCTGGAAGTGGTAATAGTTGTTTTCACCTACAGGATGTTACAGGGTCAAACAGGATTGAAAACTGGAAGAGGTAATAGTTGTTTATAATCTGCAGCTCGGCAGAGAGAAAAACAGGATTGGAATCTGGAAGAGGTAATAATTGTTTTTGGTCTGCAGAATGTTACAGAGACAAGCAGAATTTAATCTAGGGGCGGTCATAGATGTGTATGGTCTGCATGATGTTACACAGACAAGCAGGAGTGAAATCTGGAAGAGGCAATAGTTGTTTATAATCTGAAGAATGTTATAGACACAAGCTTGAGTGAAATCTAGGAGAGGTAATACTTTTTTATGGTCTGCAGAATGTTACACAGACAAGCAGGAGTGAAATCTGGGTGACGATATAATTGGTTAGGGTTTCAAAGATTTTACAGGGACAAGCAGGATTGAAATCTGGAAGAGATAATATTTGTTTATGGTCTGCAGGATGTTGCAGATGCA
>NW_025169633.1:0-1752 GCF_004010195.1 Chiloscyllium plagiosum | reverse complement strand
CACACAGACGTGCACAGTTCAGTACCACACAGATTTGCACAGTTCAGTATCACTCAGACGTGCACAGTTCAGTACTACACAGACGTGCGCAGTTCAGTACCACACAGACGTGCACAGTTCAGTACCACACAGACGTGCACAGTTCAGTATCACACTGACGTGCACAGTTCAGTCCCACACAGACTGCAGAGTTCAGTATCACACAGACGTGCACAGTTCAGTACCACACAGACCTGCACAGTTCAGTATCACACAGACGTGAACTGTTCAGTACCACACAGACCTGCACAGTTCAGTATCACACAGACCTGCACAGTTCAGTATCACACAGACGTGCACAGTTCAGTACCACACATACATGCACAGTTCAGCATCACACAGACGTGCACAGTTCAGGATCACACAGATGTGCACAGTTCAGTATCACACAGTCCTGCACAGTTCAGTATCACACAGACATGCATCGTTCACTACCACACAGACGTGCACAGTTCAGCACCACACTGTCCTGCACTGTTCAGTATCACACAGACATTCACAGTTCAGTATCACACAGACGTGCACAGTTCAGTACCACACAAACGTGCACAGTTCAGTACCACGCAGACGTGCACTGTTCAGTACCACACAAACATGCACAGGTCAGTTCTACACAGACATGCACAGTTCAATACCACACAGACGTGCACAGTTCAGTGTCACACAGTCCTGCACAGTTCAGTATCACACAGACATGCACAGTTCAGTACCACACAAACGTGCACAGTTCAGTACTACACAGACGTGCACAGTTCAGTACCACACAGACATGCACAGTTCAGTACCACACAGACGTGCACAGTTCAGTATCACACAGACCTGCACAGTTCAGTATCACACAGACGTGCACAGTTCAGTACCACATAGACCTGCACAGTTCAGTACCACACAGACGTGCACTGTTCATTACCACACAAACGTGCACAGTTCCATACCAGACAGACGTGCACAGTTTAGTACCACACAGACGTGCACAGTTCAGAACCACACAGATGTGCACAGTTCAGTACCACACAGACGTGCACTGTTCATTACCACACAAACGTGCACAGTTCCGTACCAGACAGACGTGCACAGTTCAGTACCACACAGACGTGCACAGTTCAGAACCACACAGATGTGCACAGTTCAGTACCACACAGACGTGCACTGTTCAGTACCACACAGACGTGCACAGTTCCATACCACACAGACGTGCACAGTTCAGTACCACACAGATGTGCACAGTCTAGTATCACACAGACGTGCACAGTTCCGTACCACACACCATGCACAGTTCAGTACCACACAGACGTGCACAGTTCAGTACTACACAGACGTGCACTGTTTAGTATCACATAGACGTGCACAGTTCCATACCACACAGACGTGCACAGTTCCGTACCACACAGACGTGCACAGTTCTGAGGGTTCATTAGTCTTTAATATACAGCTTATCTCAAACCACTGGAGTCTGGATACAAGAGGAGACACTGAGTAATGGAAAGCAAAGAGGATGGTTCATCGCTGGGCGTGAAACAACGAAAGCAAAAGTAGAAAAAGCAGGAGAACTGGAAATCATAAAAAGGCTTTTCGGTACTCGTGCTCGTTTGATGCTCCTTAAGTTTGGTTTATGTTTCTGTGCTCTGAGATGACCAACTATCTCTGGCTGAGCTTGAGGGAGGATTCACAGCCTAGTATCCCACATTCAGAAATGGAGTGAAGGTGAAGTTT
>NW_025169632.1:0-1752 GCF_004010195.1 Chiloscyllium plagiosum | reverse complement strand
ACCAGCTCTCCCATAGAATGTTATCCTGCCCCCATTCTCCCACTTCGAATTTAATGGCACCTGAATGAATTCTCCAATTATTGTCGCCCTGCATTTTTTTCATTTGATGGTGCCACTGAACTGAATCTCCGATTAACTGATGCGTGCAACACCTCTTTTTATTGACTCCCCGCCCATATTTCCAAATTTAGACATGCTCTGCTCCAATTCCCTCATATATTGACACTCACACCAGGTTTCCAATGTAATGGCACTGTGCACCGAATCTCCCATTTATTGATTCCCGCCAACTCTACCATTTACTTATTCTTCCATTAATGATGCCCGAGTCAGATTCTACCATTTAGCAGGAGCCTCGGCTTTGGTAAGTGTGACTAGACCACGAAACCAGAAGGAACAGAAAACCAATCAAGTGAGAGAAACTAAAAGCAATGGAGTTGTCAGAGGGAGATCACAGGAAGTGTCCATTTTCCTACAGACCAGGAGACAGTGTTTCCTCCCCATGCTGGGTTTCAGGAAATATGGTCAGAGCTGAAGCTGGTTTTGCAATGGGACGGGCAGGGTACCATGTTACTGACCATGTAGGTGTGAACAACATACAAGGGTCTGCCTCGTTACTCTCAGGAACTCGCTGTTTAACTAAGAAGCTGACCCACTGGATTAATATCTGTGTGCAGTGTTAATTAGCACAGGGCCAATCAGATCAGGGAGATCCCTTGGAGTCTTGCAGACTGCTGTGGGAGAAATGGGTTCTGGTTCCCTTCTCACAGATGCTGCCTGACCTGCTGAGGTTAGATTTCAAATCCCCAGGAACAGCAGGGTTTTCCCTTTATGTATTTTCTTTCTCCTTACTCAATGGATCATTTCTGATGCTTAAGATCCCACATGTTTTCTATTTCCCCCTTCAGCAGATCTTGTCGCAGTAAAAGACCTGTGCACATGAACACCAAGGTAACTCTATCCATGTTCACATTTGAAACTCTGTAGTTCGGTCGAGTTTGTCTCTCTTTAGCCTTTTATGCCAAACTCCATCACAGCGGGCTTCAGTCTGTTCATCTCCCTCCACAACCTTCTGCTATTTCCTGGTGACATTATTATTCGCCTGTTTGTGCAAACAATCCTGTTGGCCGGTATCATCCACAGTATCTTCTCCAAATCCAAGTTAGATGTCAAAGAAAATATTGATTGTCTTTTTCTTTCTCAATAATAAATATCCGTCTGTATCATTCATATATAGAGAACAACATGATTAAAATATTCATCCTTGCTGTAAAAAAACAAATTGGATTTTAATCCTGCTGTTTGCAAGTTGCAGTAATTTATGATCACTCAGCATTTTTCCGTCCGAGCACATTAATTCCCCATGGTGAGCTTGAGCCATTTATTACAATAACTTCAGTTTTTATCCAGCCTCGAATGTAATAATTTGTGAACCAAATTGAAGGTCTTTACCTTCATTAACCTTTTATTTTATTCCATCACGTATGTTGAATTATAACTCCACACTGACTCTCCTTATACAGAGCCACCCTCTCCAGTTGGGTTTGTGTTGCTCTGCTCCAGGTATATTCCAAGTGTAAACAGCACCGGTGACAAACTGACCCGCCTGTTGTCATCAGGAATAGATACTTGTTGTACTTTTGAGACTGGTGTCATATTGTCAAACTTGTACATTGTGGCAGTAGAATTACCCTTTGTGTAGAGAACTGGCTCGAAGGTGGAAGACAGAGGGTGGTGGGGAGGGTTGCTTTT
>NW_025169631.1:0-1752 GCF_004010195.1 Chiloscyllium plagiosum | reverse complement strand
GATCCTCCATGCACACCCAGTCAGCCCTGCACCAGCGCACACTGCCTTTGAAGCGAATGTGAGGGATTAGACTGTCAGACAATTCCTTCTGGAATGTGCCTTTGCAAAGGGAGTCTGGAGGAAGTCCAATTATTTGTGTCAAGGGTCGTCTCGAGCAGCTGTGTGACGCAGGGACGCACACCGAAGGACCGTCAGGTCGGTGAAAGATGCTCGTTGATCTGCCCGAAATTTGTTGATGTTCCTGAACAAGGATTTGGCCCCCATTGAGTATTGCAAACTGGCACATCCCAAAGGTCACTTACATGGTCAGGGACGCACTAAAGCTTGGGGCAACTGCTGCAATGGGGAAAGAACACTGTCTGAGGTCTTTCTGCTGAAGGTAAATGGGGGTCTATTCTGTTATAGGATCCTGCTCGTGCCTAAAGTATTAGTATATATTAGTATTGGATGAGTAAGACAAGTGTTGGTTTTCTGGATAGATTCTAAGTTTAATTTCTTTCGTTTTTGTTATTTGATGAGAAACTGTATAGAACTGAACTGCTTTTGTGAGAATGCATACAGATAGATTTTTAATGAATAAATTACATTTTTGAAATGAAAAAAATGTATATTTATTTCTGTTAGGCGTAACATTCCCATAGGAAGATCGACGTTGATAGCTCATTACAGTGAATCACTTTGTTGGGATCTGTCAGAAATCACTCTCCTCCACCTCTCTCTCACACACACACGCACACTTCATTCATCTCCATCTTCTACTGGGTGCAATGAATTCTTTATGCTGGTGTCTATAAGAAAGTGAAATCAGACGAATTTGGAGTAGAGTTGGAGTCATGGTTAGTGTGGAAACTGGAAGGGTGTAGGGTAAGAGTGTCAGAATAAGGCTATTTTGTCCATCGAATCTGTTCTGCCATTTGATCATGGCTAATATGTTTCTCAAATCCATTCTTCTGCCTTCTCCCTGCAAGCCTGGATTCCCTTATTAACTAAGAATCTATCTATATCTCTCTTAAATACATTCAATGAGTTGGTCTCCACTACCTCTGCAGCAATGAATTCGACAGATTCTCAACCCTCTGGTTGAAGAAATTCCTTCTCATTTCAGGTCTAACGGGTCACTCTATTCAGTTTCTCAGTATTCTGCAAGTTTCAATCAGATTTCCCCATCCTTCCAAACTTCATCAAGAACAGACTCAGAGACTTCAACCACCTCTAACATGACAAGCTATTCATCCTGGGATCTTTATTGGAAACTTTCTCTGAATCACCTCCAAGACCAGCACACCCTTCCTTAGAAGTCAGGTACAAAAATGCTCACAACATTTAAAATGTTGTCTGACCATAGCCTACACAGCCTCAGTCATGCATCCCTACTCTTGCATTCTGATGCTCTCAAAATGAATGCTGATATTTCATTTGCCTTCGGAACTGCCAACTCATAGAGTCATTCAGTACTGAAACAGTCACTTCAGCTGTGCTGAACACACATCCCAATCTGACCTAGTCTCACTTATGTGCTTCTAAGCTTAATATTTATGCTTGTGTGTGTGTGTGCACGCATCTCTGTGTGTTTTATATTCATATGCTTGTGTGTGAGAATCTTTGTGCTTCTATCCGTGTGTTTCTGTCTATCTGTGCGTGTACCTGCATGAGCATGTGTTTCTATGTGTGTCTATCTTTGTGCGTTTCTGTCTGTATACTCATTTCTGCACTCAATGTGGGAAACGTAGATGGAGGTTGCTCTCTTCTGCC
>NW_025169630.1:0-1752 GCF_004010195.1 Chiloscyllium plagiosum | reverse complement strand
CCAGTAACTTCAAAGTATCTCCAACTTTGTGATGCACGTGGCTTGCCCCACTTTATCCTCACAATCCTCCAGTCTTGGAATTGGGAACGAATTAGGTTGAGTCACAGCATTGAAATTCCGATAATCTGTACAGAATCGTTGAGTAACATCAGGTTTAGAAACCAATACAATCGGTGCACTCCATTTGCTTTGACCACACTTGGAATATTGAATTCAGTTCTGGTCGCCTCGTTATTGTGACGATGGGGAAGCTTCAGAGAGGGTGCAGAGCAGATTTACCAGGATGCAGCCGGGATTGGACGGCATACCCAATGAAGAAACGTTGAGGGAGCAAGGACCTTTCTTATTGTAGTGAAGGATGACAGGTGACTTGATAGAAGTATACAAGATGTTGAGAGGAATAGCTAGAGTGGGTCACCAGAGATGTTTCCCAATGGTGGAAATGTATATCACAAGGGAGAAAAAGTGGAGGAAGTTTTAGATGAGACGTCAGAGGTAGGTTCTTTACTCAGAGAGTGGTGGGTGTGTGGAATTTACTGCTAGCAGTGGTAGTAGAGTCAAATACAATAGGGACATTTAACCGACTCTGAGATAGGCACATGAAAGACAGTACAGTGAAGGTTATATAAGTTACTTTGATGTGAGGGTAGGATAAAATGCTGGCACAACGTCAAGGGCCTGTATGTTGCTGAATTGCTCAATGTTCCACTTCTCACTTTAGTTTTACTTAAAGGTCTAAGACATTAGACCTGAAAATGTATTGCTGGAAAAGCGATGCTGGAGATCAGAGCTGAAAATGTGTTGCTGGAAAAGCGCAGCAGGTCAGGCAGCATCCTCAGAACAGGAGAATCGACGTTTCGGGCATAAGCCCTTCTTCAGGCTTATGGACCCTACTATCACTCCCTATTTCTGTAACCTCTTCCACACCCAGATCCTCTCCCTGTCGATTCTCCTGTTCCCTGGATGCTGCCTGACCTGCTGCGCTTTTCCAGCAACACATTTTCAGCTCTGATCTCCAGCATCTGCAGACCTCACTTTCTCCTCTAAGACATTAGACACCAAGTCTGTTTTCATTTGCTGGGACATTTTGTGCCCTACATTTTTTTTCAAATCCGTCCGAACCCCTGTCCAAAATCCTGAACCCGAGCCCCGATCTGCTATAAAGTGATGATTGACTCCTCCCCCCCACTACTTCTGAGAATTAATGCTGAAACACCCAAGGAGGAACACCACGCACTATAATCTGTAAAAGTAGTGCGTGGAGTCACGTAACCTACTTTCAGTGACATCTGGTGGTCAAATAATATAAACCATTGACACTATTTTATGATCAACAAGTACCAATTTATTAATCTCACTTAACTATTACCAAACCGAATAAATCCCTGCTAACTATTAACATATTCACGAATAAAACAAGATTCGCATGTTACGATGTTGCAATAAACGCAAGTCCCACTCAGATAAAACAATGTATTCATTCTCTCGAAATAACAGTCAGGTTACACGTCTTCTGCAATATTCTGTGCTTTCTCCATCGATTTGCCTGTCAGGAGTCTTCACCAGACATGCCATTGGTACCAATGTTATTGAAACGGTGCTTTCTCTTCAACAGAGAGGAGGCTGTGAAAGCCAGTGATTCTCTCTGCAGAGCTGAGGGCCGTTATCCTGAGTGGACAGCAACTAGCCCTTAAGTCTTTGCCCAACTGACACCTTCCATTTACATTCTTGATGATATATCCATATTTCTGA
>NW_025169629.1:0-1752 GCF_004010195.1 Chiloscyllium plagiosum | reverse complement strand
GGTCCCAGGTCATTGACAGGTGAGGAGTTACAGTTTAAACACCTGGTAATGATGAAGGTATTGCAATGGATATCCAAATCAACAACATCAATTTGTAATTTTACCTCGTCTTCCATCTATCAAAATGTCCAAGATGATTGACAGGAACGTGAAAAGGCAACACTTGACATTGAGCCGCATAAAGAGTTGTTTAGGCACTTGCCCGAACATGTTTGAATGGGTTCTCTCTCAATTAGATGCTTCAAATCAAGTTTACACGGTATTAGAAGGATTGATTTGCAATCAGAAAATTTGGATCAAAGATCACAGCAGTGTCTGACGGAGTCACTTCATTTATCCTAACCTGAAAAATATGGAATTCTGAACAGGAAAGGTACAAACTTCGTTCAATGTCGGGAGAAACAGAGCACGCGTGGGTGGGCGAGACTTCAGCTGATCATCTGGCCTGTCAAGACGCAAAGCGAATCAGCAAAATGAGAAACTTTGCAAATGTCAGGACTGCGGAAAAGGAGAAAGTGAGGATTGTATATGCTTGCAATCAGTGTCGAAGAATGTGGTACTGGAAAAACACAGCCCGTCAGTCAACATCCAATCATAAGCCCTTCATCAGGAGATTAAATGTCCCAAAAATATGAAGATATTAAGGGAGTTGTGAAACATGGGGCAAAAAAAAATATGAACAGTAAAGAGGTCGTCCTTCAAAAGTTAACTGAACTAAAGTTTGAGACAAGTACACACCAGACAGGCTTCGTCCCAAAATATTAAAGAAAGAGGAAGACAATGAGAGAATGTGGATGCGCTGGGAGTCATCTTTCAAGTTATGTAATCTCTGCAAAGTCTCCTGTGGAGTGAAATTCACGTTGGAACACGTTTTGCTTGTTCAGGAGGCTTTTTATCAGGTCCCACACAACATCACGAAATACAATGGGGTTGGAGAAAACGTACCAGCATTCATTAAGGATTGTTTATCAGCTGGAAAGCATCGAGTAGGAAAAAGCGCGCTTTTCTCAGACTGGTGTTCTGGTACTGGTGGAGTACCACAAGGATCAGTGACTGCACTGCTGCCTCACAGTACTAGACACCTGGGTTCAATTCCAGCGTCACGTAATTGCCTACATGAAATGTGAACATCCTCAGTGTCTGCATGGGTTTCCGGCAGATGCTGCTGTTTCTGCGCACAGTACAAGTGTTCACTGTTCAGGTGAATTGCCCATTCTATCCAGGAATGTTCAGGCTCGGTGGATTGGGCATGCGAAATGCAGCATTATATGGAGAGAGTGATGCCTCATTGCAGCGACTGCAATGCAGGGATTTTATGATCCAATGCTTGGACCAAATTGTTCCCAACCATTTTACATGATTTTGACGTTTGGACGTCTTGTAATCTTTCCAAATTTGTTGATGACACCAACTGGATCGGAATGTACTTTATGGGGAGGATGGAGGGAGCCTTCAAGTGAATTTTGGCAGGCTCACGAATGCGTCAGGACATGGCACTTTATTCATAGCACACGATAGCTCCACAAAGAACTTCAATAATCTGGTTAACTCTTACTGTGTTTTCGCGAAGTATTTTGAATTTGCATCATACCCTTGATTTTCTCTCTCTAAGTGGCTTGCTCAACAACTTTAATTTAAAAAATCGAGAAGCTTTCGTGCGACAGATGTTAAGCTAACTGCCTGTCGTTTCCTATTTGATATCCCTTCTGTTCTGACGCAATAAAACTCACTGATCTGCATTGGTTCCCAGGA
>NW_025169628.1:0-1752 GCF_004010195.1 Chiloscyllium plagiosum | reverse complement strand
GATTCAATCCCTGTCACTGACTGAGGGTCAATTCATGTCCCTGACAGAATCTCCATCCTGGTCACTGACTGAGATTCAATCCCTGTCACTGGCTGATTGTCTAGCCCTGTCACTGTATGAGATTTAAGACCTGTCACTGACTGAGATTATATTCCTGTCACTGACTGAGATTCAATTCCAGTCACTGACTGAGATTCAATTCCTGTCACGGACTGAGATACAATCCTTGACACTGACTGATTGTCAATCCCTGTCACTGACTGAGATTCAATGCCTGTCACTGACTGAGATTTAATTCCTGTCACTGACAGAGTTTCAAACACAGTCATTGTCTGAGATTCAATTCCTTTCACTGACAGAGATTCAATTCCTGTCACTGACTGAGATTCAATTCCTGTCACTGGCTGAGATTCAATCTCTGTCACTGACTGATTGTCAATCCCTGTCACTGACTGAGATTCAATTCCTGTCACTGACTGAGATTCAATTCCTGTCACTGACAGAGTTTCAAATACAGTCACTGACTGAGATTCAATTCCTGTCACTGACTGAGATTCAATTCCAGTCACTGACTGAGGTTCAATCCCTGTCACTGACTGAGATTCAATCCCTGTCACTGACTGAGGTTCAATCCCTGTCACTGACTGAGATTCAATCCCTGTCACAGGCTGAGGTTCAATTCCAGTCACTGACTGAGGTTCAATCCCTGTCACTGAGTGAGGGTCAATCCCTGTCACGGACTGAGTTTCAATCCCAGTCACTGACAGAGGTTCAATCCCTGTCAGTGACTGCGATTCAAATTCTGTCACTGTCTGAGATTCAATTCCTGTCACTCTCTGAGTGTCAATCCCTGTCACTGACTGAGATTCAATCCCTGTCACTCTCTGAGGGTCAATGCCTGTCACTGACTGAGATTCAATTCCTGTCACTGACTAAGATTCAATCCCTGTCACTAACTGAGATTCAATCCCTGTCACTGACTGATTTTCAATCCCTGTCACTGACTGATTGTAAAACCCTGTCACCGTTAGAGGGACAATCCTTGACACTGACTGATTGTCAATCCCTGTCACTGACTGAGATTCAATGCCTGTCACTGACTGAGAGTTAATTCCTGTCACTGACAGAGTTTCAAACACAGTCACTGTCTGAGATTCAATTCCTTTCACTGACTGAGATTCAATCTCTGTCACTGACTGATTTTCAATCCCTGTCACTGACTGAGATTCAATTCCAGCCACTGACTGAGGTTCAAACCCTGTCACTGACTGATATTCAATGCCTGTCACTGAGTGAGATTCAATTCCTGTCACTAACTGAGATTTAATTCCTGTCACTGACTGAGATTCAATTCCTGTCACTAACTGAGATTTAATCCCTGTAACTGACTGAGGTTCAATCGCTATCACTTACTGAGATTCAATTCCTGTTATTGACAGTGATTCAATCCCTGTCACGGACTGATTATCAATCCCTGGAACTGTCTGAGGGTCAATCCATGTCACTGACTGAGATTCAATTCCTGTCACTGACTGAGGTTCAAATCCATTCACTGTCTGAGATTCAATTCCTGTCACTGACTGAGATTCAATCCCTGTCACTGATGGAGATTCAATTCCTGTCACTGACTGAGATTCAATTCCCGTCACTGACTGAGATTCAATCTCTGTTACTGACTGAAGGTCAATCCCTGTCACTGACTGAAGTTAAATCCGTGTCACTGACAGTGATTCAAATCCTGTAACTGACTGA
>NW_025169627.1:0-1752 GCF_004010195.1 Chiloscyllium plagiosum | reverse complement strand
GCCAGTGTGCCAGAAAATATTGCTCTGTCAGTTCGCTTTCTTTTTAACCCTTTCACAGCTTGTTTCAAGTAGATGGGATCGATCAACTAAATACTGTCATATCATGTTTGTTGTCAGGTTATAGCTGAAGTGAAGTAATGTGCATGTTGTGCAGCCATTACAGGGTCAGGACAAACAGAAGGTTTGTCATAATCAGTTGAAACATGTCATAATAAATCTTCCATTGGTAGAAAGGTGTAATTACAGCGTGACAAGTTTACATAGGACATTTCTATTCTAAACGTTGACATGGAAATTTTAATGGCAAACACTGAGAGGGAGCAAGTTTTGAAGACTTTTAACACAACAAATTATTTGTATCAGCACCAAGGAGATTGCTTAACCAACAAATGTGCTGACTGTTTGGATTAAACTTAGATAAAACTCTTCTATTTTCTGAAATGGATCAGAGTAGTTAAATCTTAACTGCCTTCTACATTTCCTAACAAATCACTCAGTTCATTCAAACTACCTCAAGCAGTGAGTCGGGAGGAAGGATCATCACCATCTCAGGGAATTTTGGAATGGGGAAGAAATTCTGGATTTGTACTGACATGCACATCCTGGGAATTATCATCAACATTAGTTCAGTCATTGAGTTACGCTGTTTCTGATGGAGTCTTCCAAAATACAAGTGAAGAATCGTAGATTCCATCTCTGAAAGTGTAGCTCATCAATCACATCTTTGTGAACAAACATGTCCTCACACATGGTCAGAGACCGAGTCAGTTGATAGTAAAGAAACACAATAACTTTTGTACTCTGGGTAGTTGTTTCACTGTCATGTGAGCATATCACTGTCCCCGGCCTGGTTACTGTGAGGGGAGCTGGACCAGGATAAACAAGGTGATGTAGGAGTCAGAGGGAAGGTGGGGCGAGGGGCATGGTGTGTGTGTGGAGAAGGTACAGGAAATGGAATTGGCATCAGCAAGTGCTGTTGGTGTGAGGGAGACTGTGAGGAAGGGAGGGGAAAGGAAAGGGAAATGGGTGGGTAGGGGGAAGGGAGAGGAATAATAGGAAGGAGAGAAATGAGTGAGGAGAGCAGGGAATGGAGAATAAAGGAGGGGACAGAGCAGGAGAGTGAAGGATGGAGTGGGGGGTACAGGATTGGAATGGTGAGTGCAGCAGAAGGTGACAGAAAGTGAGGCTCTGGGAGTGAAGGGCACTGGATGAAAGAACAGAGGGTGCCATGTGTTGTGGTCCCTTCCACTGGTGTCATCTGAGAGAGCCTGTGTCGACTCATTATCCCCAATCCTTCCTGTAGGTGTCAGTCTCAGTTATTGAAGTCATGTGGGGAAGGACAGCCACAGCAGACTTTCGGCAGAAGAGACTCAATCCTGTTGAATAGAATCGGTTTATCACCTGATACTTAACTATTTCCATTCCATCTGAATCAAAGAGTGGGCTTTTGAGAGATGTCAGGATTGAGTTAAAAGTAAATACACATGACTGTTGAGCTACATGGAGTTCACAGTTAAAATGACTCAAACTGAACAGATGTTAACTCCATTCAGGCATTGTTTGTCATGTACTAATGGGTGGAGCTTATTTCATGCTGTCAGTTAACTCTTTCAGGAACTGACTACTTTCTACAACAGTGGGAAATGGCTGGGGGTATAGAGAGGGAAGGTGAGAGAGTGTTAGTAACTGAGTCACAGCAGGTACTCAGAGGAGAATGACAGGATGGGCAAGGGGAAGGGAGTAGATGGGGGG